>NW_024423675.1:32544627-32595129 GCF_017311325.1 Ursus maritimus
CCTTGTTGGTTTTCTGTTTGGATGATCTGTCCATCAATGTAAGTGGGGTGTTAAAGTCCTCTTCTATTATTACTATCAGTTATTTCTTTTATGCTTGTTATTAGTGGCTTTATGTATTTGCATGCTCCCGTGTTGGGAGCAGAAATATTTACAATTGCTATATCCTCTTGTTGGATTGTCCTCTTTATTATTATGTACTGTTCTTCTTTGTCTGTTGTTACGGTCTTTGTTTTAAAGTCTATTTTGTCTGATATAAGTATTGCTACTCTGGTTTTCTTTTGACATCCATTTGCATGATAAATGTTTCTCCATCCCCTCATTTTCAATCTGCAGGGGTGTTTTGGTCTGAGATTAGCCTCTTGTAGGCAGCATACAGATGGATGTTGTTTTTTTATCCACCCTGTGTCTTTTGCTTGGAGTGTTTAGTCCATTTACATTCAAAGTAACTATTGATAGGTATGTATTTATTGCCATTTTGCTACTTGTTTTGTGGTTGTTTTGTAGATTCTGTGTTCATTTCTTCCCTTGATCTCTCTTTCATGGTTTGTTGGCTTTAGTGGTGTACTCGGATTCCTTTCTCTTTTTTCTTTGCATATCAGTTATTGGTTTTTGATTTGTGGTTACCATTAGGTTTGGATATACCATCTTCGCCTGTAACAGTCTATATTAAGTTGATGGTTGCTGAAGTTTAAGTCCATTTTTAACTCCTCTCCCCCCAAGTCCACATTTTAGATATGTGGTGTCATATTTTACTTCGTTTAGGAATCCCTTGACTGATTTTTACAGAAATACTTATTTTCACTGTTTTGGGGTTTTTTGTGTGTGTGTTTTCGTTTTTGTTTTTTACTTTTTATACTTTCATCTATGGTCTTTCCTTTCCATTCCAAGAATCCTCTTTAATAGGTCTTGTAGTGATGGCTTAATGGTCATGAAGGTTTTAGTTTTGTCTATCTGAGAAACTCTTTATCTCTCTTTCTATTCTGAATGATAGCCTTGCTGAATGGAGTATTCTTGGCTGCAGATTTTTCTCTTTTGGCACTTTGAATATATCATGCCACTCCATTTTGGCCTACGATGTGCCTGTTGAAAAATTCACTGATAGCCTTATGGGGTTTCTCTTATAGTAATTGCCTTCTTTTCTCTTACTGCTTTTACAACTTTTTGCTTATCGCTACATTTTGCCATTTTAATTCCTATGTGTCTTGGTGTGGACCTCCTTCGGTTAGATTTTTAGGAGGACTTCTGTACTCCCTGGATCTGTATCTCTGTTTCCTTCCCCAGATTAGGGAAATTTTTACCAAGTATTTCTTCAAAAACATTTTATGCCCCCTTATCTCTCTTCTTCTGAGATTCCTATAATGTGAATGTTATTATGCTTGATGGAGTCACTAAGTTCCCTAAGACTATTCGCAATTTGCTTAATTTTCTTTCCTCTCCTTTGTTGAGCTTGGTTACTCTTCATTATTCTGTCTTCCAGGTCATGTGTTCCTTCCTCTGCTTCATGGAGTCTGCTATTTATTCTATGAATTGTATTTCATTTGTTGTGTTCTTGATCTGTGATTGGTTCTTTTTTATCTCTGTGTTAAGGGTCTCACTGATGTCTTCCACTCTTTTCTCAAGTCCGGTGAGTATCTTTGTGATCATTGCTTTAAATTCTCTATCAGGCATATTACTTACATCTGTTTTGCTTTGGTCTCTTGCTGTGGTTTGGCTCTGTTCTTTCGTTTGGGAGATATTTCTCTGATCCTTATTTTGTCTGACTTTCTGTGTCTGTTTCTGTTTGTTAGGAATGTCAGCTATTTCTTTTGCTCTTATGATAATAGCCTTATGAAGAAGGGGTCCTGTAGTGCCCTGCAGTGCAGTGTACTCTGTTCTCCGGGGTCTGGCACTTCAGGGAGCATCTCCTGTGTTTGTTATGTGTGCTCTGCTGTTGAGTCTTGGCCTCTTTTTCCTTTCCAGTTGTGTGAAGAGGCTCTCTTTGCCTCTTATGGGCACTTCAGCAGGGGTGGGGTGCATTTTAACAAGTTGTGCGGTGCTCTGCTTTCTTAAAGGAGAACTACCACCACCAAAAGTGAAGTCCCACAAAATGCAAGGGTCAGAAGATATGTTGGCAGGGTTTGCACTGGTCTTCTGAGGGCGGGCCCTGCAGCACCAGAACTGAGGGGAGCATGACTGTGAAAGCCTTGGAGGGAGGGGCAGGCTTGGTGCAAGCCAGTTAGGTAATGAATATTGCTGCTGATTCCTGCCAGTGGTGGTTGTTTATGCTAGGGGGTGGGGAAAATGGCAACTGCCAGCTCCTTCTCCTGGGGGGCTCTCCCTGTGATCCCTGTTTCTCTGGGCCATGCTCTAAGATAAGGAAATCACTCTCTCTCCCACCTGCCCCCGCCCCCCAGCATTTTTCAAGCTGCTGGTCCTAGGTTGTATCTGCATAGGTTGTTCTACGGTCTCTTTAAGGGCAGGGACTCTGCTTACTGATGTCTTCTGGGCTCCCCTAAAACCCATGAATTTTGACCCCTGCTGTTTTCAAAGGCAAATATCACAGGGATTCATCCTCTCTGTTTGTGTGCTCCCTGCTCTCCAGTGTAAAAGACTGTTTTCTGCCCTTCACCACACCACTGGTTCCCTCCCCACATAAAAATCCTGTATACTTTATGTATCTTGAGTATCTTAACCAAATTAGCATACCTTGTTAGCAGTGGTAGACATGAATAGTGGGCATACAACTGACCACCTGTGGGGGAAGATGTTTTAGCTATAGTCTGAAAACATACACGGCTGAGAATGTCAGTTAACACTCTGAAGATTATATTAGAGTGAAATCTACTTAATTGTAATATCCCTATGGAATCCAAAACTATACAGCTTAAGTATTTACCACAATTATTAGAGAGGTTTATATTATACACATTCTCATTTTCACTTTAAGGATTTCCTTCAGGATCAGCAGTTTATGGTAGAACCACGCATCCTCAAAAGCAGCTGTAGTAAAGCACATGAGTAACATGAAATTGCCAAAGGTCTATATGGCACATAATGTGCCTTGCAGGAAAATAAATTGAGTTATTTGCAGAAGACAGTGTTTCAGGTGTCTCTGCTACAAAAATAGCAATTCAAAACATTGACAAGTAGCTCAACTTGGGAAATGGAAAACTGACATGGTTCTGAGGTCAATCTTTATCAGTCACTTGTTAACTCACCCACTTAGCAATTCGGTTACTAAAAAGATTTTCATTGTTCCTAAAAAATGATGTATCTAGCTTTCACCTGCTCAATATAGTCATCGTCAGTACCATTGCATTCTGTAGCAATAGTGGAACCTGACCAAAACAGAAATCTAGAAAATACTCATTGAATTTAATGATGTAAGCAAAGTCCATAGGAAGAAAATAATATTGATTAGCTACATAAGATATTGAGTTGATTTATATATGACACATTGTGCATTACCATTGATTTCTGTTTAGCAAAAGTGGTAGGATTTCTTTGCTGAAATCTTCTGAACTCACATGTATAATATTCTCAGGTTCATAAAATTTACATGTAAGTACCTGAATACATTGTCTATATTATACATTAGTGTTAGGAAACTTCATTTTCATGACTTCATTTTAGTGTAAAAGTGGGAAATGTTGCCATAGGTATTACCTGTAGGACCTTTGCAAATGCTTTAACCTTTTGAATAATCTCTACTTCTTCAAGGAATGCTTTGTAAAATTATGGTGAACATGGTTGAAGTTAACTATGATATAATAATTTTGATTGACTATAAAACAAAGTCAGTCACCATTGAGTTGATATATCATCTATTGCAGTACTTCTTTCTTTTGAAATTGGACCTCAGGTTAGTCACTCTCAACTAAATTAGTAATATGCACTATGCTTGATTAAATTAAATGCAATGAATAGTTGTAGCCTACTTTTTCAGAATGAGCTATATATAATTAATGATATGAATTACTTTGAAGTCACCATTGGTTACCCATGCTAATGCAGAGGCACAGAGTTCATTGAAGACATTATATTATTTCTTTTGAAGTAAATGGTATGCTTTTATGTTGAACATTAGCAGATATATAAGTTGCTTAATTATTTGGGCCATTATTTGGCCTTCCCCTTGAATTGTTTAGCATCTGCTAACTCAGTTGACATTAGAGGATTCCTGCTGGTAGACATTGTTATCTTCTTTCTTTTAGTTTGTTCTGTCTTTATAATCTCTTACCACTTCTTTCATATACCTTGTTAACCCTACCAGTTTAACCCCAAACCTTATGTCCTATCTTATTGGAGCATGGCCACTTTACGAGTAGACCATACAATTCCACTCATGCCCTTTGTTAGGTGGTTCCCTCTCCCTAGAGTATATTTCTGCTTTCTTTTCCATACAACCAAGTCAAGCCACAGAAATAATATAAAACTCTGCAAAAAATTGCCTAACTGCCCAACTCTCTTCCCTAGAAAGAATAGGTTGAAGTTTCTTCTGGGTTCCCATAGGACTTTATTCATACAATTTAGCACATCCCATGATAATTGGTAAAACATATTAGGTAGTTATTGTCAGACACTGGTATTATCTTGGCTAATTCTCAGAATCAGCTTATACGGTAAATACTCTGACCCCCAGTTCATGGATGAAAAATCTGAAGTACAGAGTTTATGTAAGCTTCTCAGTCTTACCCAGCTAGTCAGGTGGCTTGAGTCATCATTCAAACTTAAGTATTCACTTTCAGAGTCTTCCTTCTTCACCAGTCGCTATTGTACACCTGTAGACCGAATTATAAGTAGTTGCATGTATATATTCCATTATACCTTTCTTTTCCCATCTCAATATTGATTTTCTTAAGAGACTGTAGTTATAGCCATGGTATTTAAGATACCGTTTAATAGATACTTTGTAAATATTTGCAGAATCATTGTGGAGTAACAAGTGACAAGTGTGTCATTTCATATAGGAATGCTTCAGCAGTCTTTGTTTTGAGACATTTGTAAAATTTTGCTTTTGCCTTCCGCTCTTCTAACCATAACCTTGTTTTAGAACCTTCAGCTAAAGTCACAGTTTTAGTAGGAGGACAGAGAAAGGTCAGAGGATCTCTATTATGAAAGAAAATGCCTTCAGGATATTAAATCCTAACAGCAAAAAAATTAGCGCGCGCGCGTGTGTGTGTATAAACTGACTAAAATTGTTTTGATATAATTGTTATAGGAAGTTATGACATCTCTTGTATAAATTAATAGTGGAGTTTTCACCCTGTTCTGGATGGTCTGAAAATTGTTCCCCTAGAGGCAAGAGTCAGATTAAGTAACAATTGCCACAGTGATTGAGACCGGAGCCTCTGAGTCAGTATACATCGTTCTAAGTCTAAGCCCTGTTGTATATTCAGAAAGTTACTTAAATTCTCTGAGCGAAAACAAAAAAATTCTCTGAGCTATGACCTGCCATTTAATAACAATGCAACTTACTTAAATTCTCTCCATCTCAGTGAAGCAGGATGAGAACATAGCCTAGCTCTGTTTTTTGTTCGTTTGTTTTGTTAAGATTAGGTCACAGAGCCCTCAAAGTGCTGAGCATGTTGCCTGTACATACAACTTGCTGAACAACAATAATTCAGTGTATTTACCTGTAAAATATGACGAATAATATGTAGTACCTCACAGAGTTGTTTGAAGAATTAAATGAGGTAACGAACATAAGACGTATACCACTACGCCTGGCATGTAGTAAGCTATAAATAAATGGTAGTTAAAGCCATTATATTATCAGATAAAGATCCACCAACCCTTCCAGTTGCACACCCCTTTAAATCTAAGTCATAACAATTTAATAGGCTATTACATTTTAAATACTTTTGAATCGGAAATTAGTATAGCATGTTACTGCGATTGTTGATATGGTCTATGTGACTAAACTCAAGGTAAAAAGACTAACAAATTAAATGTGAAATAAACATTAAATTGATTTTAAATGAAGCCTAAGCAAAGCGTTGTGAGATCTAAGGAAGCTGTATGCTACACAAAGTACTGAGACCATGTTATAATCCAGCAGACCAAAGGAGTAACCCCAGGCTACAAATGAGGAAGATTATGAAAGCAGGAACATAGTCCCTTGAGATCCTACTTGGAAAATGTAAAATATGATGGCAAGAATCTTCCTTTAATGATATGTTCTAATTTGCCCTTATGCTTATATCCATGTGTGTATATCAAAGAATGTGAATTTTTGAGTGGGAGGAGATTTGAGAAAAATATAATTCTTTTTTTTTTTTTTTTAAGATTTTATTTATTTATTTGACAGAGATAGAGACAGCCAGCGAGAGAGGGAACACAAGCAGGGGGAGTGGGAAAGGAAGAAGCAGGCTCCCAGCAGAGAAGCCTGATGTGGGGCTTGATCCCAGGACTCTGGGATCACGCCCTGAGCCGAAGGCAGACGCTTAATGACTGAGCCACCCAGGCACCCCGAGAAAAATATAATTCTTGGTAAAACTATCTAGATAATGGGAAAACTGAGTTTCATAAAGACAATCTCTAAACGTTGGCTTTTCATTAAAGACAGTGGAGAATCTGAAAATATTCTTTCCTAGAAATTGGCTGAGTGGAACAGAATACCATTATCAAGTTCTGAATCATTTACTGCAAGCCAATCACCTGTTCCCTCACAGATGAGAACCCAGCTGGAGCTTTGCTCCCCTCCACCCCCCACCCCACCAAGTTGTTTCCTGCACTTCAGCCTCACATCAGTGATCCATTTACTCTAAGGTTACTGCTTCTCAAAAATAATGCTTACATCACATCGCCTATTTCAGTAGTTCCCTTTTTTTTTTAATGCATTGAAGTCCATCTTTTCTACCTTTTGCACTTTCATCCCCTTACTGTTTCTTTCCCATGTCACAGCCAAGTGTCAGTCTCCCTTTCCTTTTCATCATGGACTTTCTGCTTTACTCAACAACCTCATCAAGGGCATTGTATTCCCTCCCAGCTAACAGCGTCCCCAGCTTTGCATTTTAAATTTCCTAGTGCTGTGTGCTTTCTTAATCTTAACTTTCATTGTCTTTTACTTTTTAAACGGTTTATTCTTCATGTCTGCATGCCATATGCATGGCCTTTCACCTTAGGTAGTGTTTGAAGGAATCAAAATAATATTTGAGGAATTAAACTTCTGAATTGCCCATATGTTGTATTTTATGTCTTGCCCAGGGTGTGAGAAATTGAGAAGAACATCTCTGTGCCTGGTTTCCTCTCCAGATGTGTTGAGAACATGCAGAGATCATCAGAGTTTAGAAAATGTATAAGGAAAAATTTTCTGTAAAAGGATTTTAATGATCATTATAATTTATCATCTTTTATAATCTCTTTACTGCTGATTTTCAAAAGGACTTAAAGGCAATATTCAAGAGATTTTTTTCTGTAGTCTTTTCCTTTACGTAACACTACATGTTAAATTTTTTTTTTAAATTTCACTATAGACTTCTGCCACTACATAACTATCTAACTCAGGCTTACATTAATCAACTTTAGAGTGACCTCAAGGAAGCTTAATTAACCTCTTTTGGTCTCCCTTCTTTCCTGATGTGGTTAGATGATATCTAAGCTCCTTTCTAGCTCTCAAGTTTTGAGCCTATTTAGATAAAATTCTTTCTTTGTGTGGAGTTCATCTCAGTCCTACCAGACTACATATTCTTGGCTTACCAGAGTTAAGTTATCAAGAACTAGAAAAACTGGAGAAAAAAATCACCTGAATAGGGCTGATCTCAGTAGATATAAAACTATTAACCATTTCTACATCATCAGTCTCTATTGTCTTCAGCACTTTGGCTTGATTAAAGATTTTCCCCCCCACTGATTTTTCTCTCTATTTAATCCACTTAAATTTGCATCATTTTGTTTTCTTTTATCATCACTGCTTGCGGCTTCCTGCCAGTATGAATTTTAAAGTCTTATAGTTCCTAATTCTCATCTGCTTAAATGTTATAAATGTTGTGCAGATCTTAGCTGCGTGATTCCCTCTGGGCACTTTTTTTTTTTTTTTTAAAGCTTACTTAGAAACATTGAACTCCTCCCTCTCAAGTCTATAAACTCAAGTTTGATTTGGTATATATATTTGTGGAAACCCAGATCGATGTAAGATTAGAAAAAGACATGTACAGTCCCAGGACAAGAAGAATTTAATCCCTATGCAGTTTCCGATGAACAGCTTAGTATAATGATGCTGCCAAGATAATTGGGGTAAACTAACTAGTGTAAGAGTATGAGCTCTAAAACCACACTCCTAGGTTCGTGTCCAGGCTCCACTACTTCTAGCCCTTTGGCCTTGAGCAAGACACTTAACCTTTACCTCACAGGGTTGTTATGAGGGTTACATGAAGTAACTATGGGAAAGCAACTAACGGAGCACCTGGTACAGCCTTCAACACATATTAGTTGTTGTTATTAATGTATTCAAAAAATGTTTAGAGTGATATTTTCATTGGCAGTAGAAGGAAGATAGCATTCTTCCCCAGGAATCAGAAATCTGTATACTTTGATATACCTGTCTAATATGAGTTTAAATAAATGAAGTTTCATAGAAAACCCATCATTCTAGAAAAATTAATAAGATGGGAATATTGATTGTATTATTTCTCTTACTAGAAGCACCCTAGAGAACAGGGATGTGCAAAACTATAAAAAGGCGACTGTTATAGCTACTAAGAACACCAACAGCCCTGTTCCTGCGACATTGTGCAAGGCATCTCATGCGACACAGCAGAGAGGACATCGAGGAGAAGGAATACATTTAACATCATCTGTTTTCTAGAGATTTTTCTTGTCTAAAAGAAATTAATTGAAATATAGAAATCAATGTTTATGTGATTGTGAGGGCCTGACTTTACCTGACAAGTCATTTGATATATGGTACAGGGTTTTTGTGTTTCGTGCTTTGCTCTGTTTGGACAGAAGTATAGTCTTTCGTGTGGCACGTAATACCAACACAGCCTTAAGAGACATTTTTCTTTTCCTCTTCCTTTTCTTTTCCTCCTCTACGTCTAACACCCTACCACTTCACACTCTGTCAGAGAACTAGAGACTTATTTTCTAGTTGTTTCATATACTTAAGGTTCATTTCCTCATATACATTAAAAATCGAGGATTGAAACCTGCTATCTCCTTGAATTCTTATTTCTTATCCCAATTCTCAAGTACTTTTTAGTTAATATTTGAGGTAGAAAAAAATGGCCTAGTGATTGTGTCTTTAATGATTCTTATTTTCCAGAAATTGTCTTTGCATTGGTTCCTAGGACAATCATGAGATTAAAAAAATCTACAGAATTCTGCATGTTAGATGTTTCTTTCTTTCTTTTTCTTTTTCTTTTTCTTCTTCTTTTCTTTCCTTTTTTTTTTTTTTTTGAGGACTAAGAAAGAAAGCAGGTAAAAAAGATCAGATTTGAGAGCTTTTTTAGAATTTCAGTTTTAATTGGGCAGAAAGTGCTGGAGCTGGTTTCCAGTCGCATAATTAAATGTCTCTGGGACCTTCATCCCCTGACAGGGACACCAATGTCATCATGAGGGATTCACCTTCATGAACTTATTCAAATGCAGTTACTTCTCAAAGGCCCAATCTCCAATTCTATCATATTGAGGGATTTAGGGCTTCAACATATGAATTTTAGGGGGACACAAATATTTAGTCCGTAGCATTAGCTTTATTGTAATAAACGTAGCGAAGAATTTAGAGATTCTTCTTCAAAAGTAGTCCCAGGTGATCAGTGTGGTTGAAAAGTTGCTGACTTTTATGATGTCATGTCAACCCAGCAGTTCTGCTAAAAAAGTCATTACAGAGTAAAAACATGTTGGCTAGATGACATTGAACTTTTTAACATGTCTAAATGAATTGATACGTCACTTTGAACAGTATTTAATCTAATTCTACAAATACTGGGTGTTTTCCTTGCTTCAAACATACACTTGTGAATAAGACCTACGTAGGTCCCAGCCGATCAGGAGCCCTGCATATATTCTTGTGTTGCATTCTGAATCCAAATAAGCCTTATTATTCTAACTTAAAAACGTGTACATGATATGTATTTATTCATATATTTAAATTAAATGTCCATTTAATTATATTATAAAATATGTATACCGCCTTTCAAAAGTATATATGTGTGAATTATTTAATCAGAATGTGGATTTTGATCTTCTTTGAAGCCTAATTTTAATATGATCTGTATTCAAGTTATACACAGATATATTTCATAGTCTACATAATTCTGCTGGAAATCCTAGGCTTAAAATTTTTGTAATACTGTATTCCACTTACCTGAGTAATTATACAATCCCCTATTAGATAAACTCTATGAATATACATTGAATATCTCCCTGGGGCCTCCTTTTTTATTTTATTGCTTTGTAATATAATATGAAGTGATCCTATTTTTCAATAAGCTGGTTTGCATTAAACATCAAGCTTACTCATTCCCCTGGGTACTGTTAAGTATACTGTTGTAACAACTGGGCTAATGGCTGGGAATCAAAATCTGGTTGCATTGTCTGTGTATCCATGCATGCAAGTGATAGTGTATAACTGTACATCCCTGGGTCCAGGGATCCCTTTGCCATAACTGATTGGGGAGAATATCTTATTAACCTAGGAAGATCAGGCAAGTTATTCCTCTGTGAGCAAGGAGCGAAGAGTGGAAAGCAAAACCGTAGGAAAACTTTGGAACAAGAAAACATTGATCTAATGAAGTGAATGATAGTTTTTACATGAATAAGTCATTGCAGCATCTGTTTTGCTGGTCTGTTTGATTACAAGAACTGAGGTGAACTATTATGACTACAGGATTTTCATTGCATTTCCTATAATGGGAACTCTCCAAAATATTGTACAGGATGGCCTAACGTGATCAGTCCAATGATAATGTCGAAGAATAGCTATTTTCTTCTCTTCCTTTAGCTTGTTGAAATCTGTCTGGCCATCCGTGGCCTAATGAGAAAAGTTCCCTCTCAAAGTGACACGTGTCTGAAAACCATGCTGCTTTGATGTTTTAATGAACAAACCCACGAGTGGCTCTCAGACTTCTCTGTTCTGGGACCCTCGCTCCTCACCCATAGGCTCTCCTAATTCTAAGTTGTTTTTAGTGACAGTTAAACACCATGCTGTTCCACAGCCTTGATTATGTTATTCGTGACAATCCTTCTTATCTTCTTCTTTTTACAAATTCTTACTTATCTTTTGAGGCTTACTGCACGTTCATCTTCCCCAGGAATCCTTCACCGAACTTCAAATTAGGCTGTAGATATTTTTTTCCCCCTGTACGTTTTACTTCTATTATTAAAATGACCTATTGTGTCTTTTTTCTTCCCTGGGCCTTGTAGCTGGGCACCTAGAGCAGTTTCTTATTCATATTTAGACTTTGAAGGAATGTTTGTTGAACTGAATATGATTTAGGAAAATAAATGAAGGCTCTGACAAGACCACTAAATAAGAAAGCATGTTTTGTTACTGATAATTATACTTGAGATTATAGAAGCCTTCAAGATCAAGGAAAACGCAAGAATTTTCAGTAAAATTATCTTCTTTTTTTCTTCTAGGGTATAATAATTTAAATTAAACACAAGCTGTAATAAATGTAAATTTCATTTTTAGATAGCAGACTAGAGAGTTTTCAAATTAGATGGACCTAGTAGATAACTAGCCTGTCATTTTTGCTGTTTGCTGGAATTTAGATTTATTTGTAAGTGAGCGGTTTGTTCAATTATTTGTTATCTGTGTACAGTTGGCAAGCGTATCTCCTTAAACCAGAGCCGTGGGCGGTGATGCTAGATGAGGTTAGCAGCCTGGCTAAACTTCAGAACAAATGAGATGTTAATAATCCTACACCTGGAATTGCTGGCCCGTAAATTGGCCAAAAGCCTTATGCTTTGGACACAATTTTTTCTAAACAGCATGTTATATTTGTGCAACATGTGTATAGGAAAAGCATAGGGTGAAAGGGATCTTACTGCAGAAGGAGATAACCTAGTTTGGTTGGCAAGGTCAGGGAAGGGTATCCTGCAGACCTAACACTTAAGCTGAGACCTGATATCTTGGAAATTATTTGGCAGTATCTCAATCTGGCTGAGGGATGGACTATAGTATATTATCATTTTTTTTTCCCCTTGGGTTAATCACCTGGAGGTGGGGAATGATTTGGCTGGGTCCACGAATCTCTGTGAGAGGACAAGGCATGTTACCTGGTAAAAGAAGGGCATGTTATAGCAAAGTGAGGAGATCATGCATCCTGGAAAAGATAACTAGGTTGTCTGTATTGTTTCAACTTTGGTTATTTCCTGACTATTAATATGCATTTATTCAAGTTTCATTGTTGTAAGTGTAAGCTTCTTGAAGACAGGAATCATGCTTTACTTGAATTTCTCATGTGAGGAATACCTCAGGTATACAAAACAGTGTGCTGCTTGTGATTCCTGTTGGAGTATGATATTGAGAAACATATCACAATATATATCTAGCTAATATTGGTAATGTGCGTTTAATTGGTTTTAGGCAACTGCTTAGGATAAATGAGTTTCAGGATAGTTTTGTAAGAAATAGAAGTCCAGTTCTTTAGTGAGGTCAAATTGTGTCAATTGTGTCTCCCCCCTTAATTATTATGTTTGAAAAGAATACAGCCAGAATCTTAAATGTGAAAGACGAAATAACTGTTAAAGTTATGCTTACTCTATTGCCTTATTCCATCATAAAAACAAATGAAAAGAAGTATGAATAGTAATCTTTAGAGAGCTAGAGGCTGTTCCAAATGACACAGTCCTAGTTTAATTATTAAAAAGCTAGAAGAAAAAATATGCTACTTTGAAGAATAAAAAGAGAACACACACATAATATTTTTATAATTTTATGGTTATAAGCATAAGATAATGGATTGACTAATATGTGGCCTGCCCTTTAGGGTGTTATCCCATTTGATTTCTATGATAATATAGAGATATTGTTATCAGCCTTTTGAATATGAAGACTAGAGGTGTCCAGAATTTAAGTAACTTAATCACAATCACACAGCTTCTAAATGTTAAAAATGAAATTTGAATTTAGTTTGCCTGACCTCAGTGACTTCAAAGCACCGGCATTCCTTTAACCACCGAAGTACAGAAACCTCCTAAATGTTCATGGCATTGGATTTGACCCACTCCTTAGTTACAGATATCAATATAAATATATTGTTCAGCCTTTGTACCTTTTTATTTTTATAAATATTAAAAATCAAATCCTTTCTTGCTCAATAAAGAGCTGCATGAAGGAAATGACATTGAAAAAGTAGCTAGAAGGGAATAAGATTAAAATAGTGGTTCTAGGGGTGCGAGTTTTGCCTTCAGGGGGCGTTTGAGAGTGTTTGGAAACATTGACTATCACGGTGTGTGGGGTGGGGTCAGGGAGGAGGGTGCAACTGGCACCTCCTGGGTAGATCCCAAGGATAGGGCTAAACATCCTTTAGTATAGGTCACAATAACAAAGAATTGAGTTATCTTGCCCTAAATGTCAATTGTGCAGAGCTTGAAAACTGACTTAAAGCCTCTGCATGGAACCTTACACATTACTGGATTCTTTTTGTCTCATTTGTTTTGATTTGAATTTCTGTTGGGTTAAAAGATCAATTACTACCAGTACTGCTGCCTTCTAGGATACTGATCTTGTAGAAGAGACATCTTAATTTTTAAAGACCTTCATTCTAGTGATTGGATTTTAAATCAAGTGGAAGTTAAAGAAATGTTCTTTTACATGTTAAAATTGAACATGGTTTATTCCCTACTGCAGACATTTCTTCCTTATTCACTACCTGACAAAGCCACTTATTGTTTCTCTTAAGACTTCCTGATCCTTCAGACATAAAGGGATGCTTGAGTGCTTCCTTTGAATTGGCAGATTTTTGAGAGTTTATGCAGGACAAGTAATGAAGTTAGAAAGTAATTTAAATCTAAAAAGAACACTATTAATGAAGTTTATGTAGAAGAAAAATGGTTTGGAAGATACTATTCTTTAGAAAAAATTAGTTTTATCAATGTTTGAAAAGTAGGTACAGATATATAAAATTTACTTTTGCCTTCCAAATACATATGTGTAATTCCTATCATTGATATATATTGAATTTAACACTTATTTAGTGCCTAGTGTTTATGAAGAGCCAACAGACCATATTTCTCAACATTTTCAAACAGCAAAATACTCAGCAGCAAATAGAGTAGTTTATGTGAAAATTAATATGTCTATAAATAGAGACACAACTCTTTTTAAGATGTGATTGTTTCAATGTTAATTTAAAAGAAGAGCTTTTCTGTCACTCATTCACCTTTTGTGTTCCTTAAAAGTGAAAAAAAAAATCTCTTGCTGCCGTATGGATGTTGATATCACAACATGATAATTTAGACAGTTCTGCTTTTTGGGGAAGGAACCAGTAAACTCAACCGCAGCCTTCTGATAGTTTGGGGACCCCTGGACTTCTGGCCCATTCCTGGTTTATAGAATCTTCCCCTCTCTAACTTCCCTCACTAACACACATCCCCTAAAACACACACACACACACACACACACACACACTCTCTCTCTCTCTCTCTCTCTCTTTCTCTCTCTCCTTTAGCATATTGATTGCAACTTCTGCTTTCTGAGCAGTGTCACAAACCTTCCCTGAGGCAAGGAAACAAAGAGGCTGGCTGCTGCTGCCTTAGAATTTGAGGAGGTGGCAAAATGCTGGAAGAACATGACAAGGTTATATCTGAATGACTTACCCTGCCATAGCTAATATATTTACTGGTATCCTAGAATTGCGCAAATTTTATATCTGTTTCCCCCATTAATACAATGATGTCTATCCAGACACCATCTTATTATTATGTAATACCCCCAAAATGCATAGGGAAACCATACATGTATATTTCAAAAAGCAATGAGTAGGCAATGCCAAGGTGTGAAAGAAGTGACCTTAAGGTTGACGGTGTAGGCTCCCTGAGATAGCCACCTAAACATTAGCATGTAAGGAGTGATGTAGCCTTCTGGAACTCAGGGGTGGGGAAATGATGGGAAATGGGAAACGTGCTGGGAGAATGTGGCCAGCATGTGCTCCTCACCATTCCATTTTAGGCAGGAAGTTGGCTGGAGGAAAGACTATCATTTAGGGATAATGGTCCAAGAATAGATTGTCCAGTAAGTGACGAACATCCAACTAGCTAGATTATTGGTAGGCACAGAATGTCAACAGTCATAATTTCTATTAATTCATTGTTATGCTTCTTAAACCAGTTTTTTTTTAAACATTTTATTTATTTATTTGACAGAGAGAGACAGCCAGAGAGAGAGAGAAAACACAAGCAGGGGGAGTGGGAGAGGAAGAAGTAGGCTTCCAGCGGAGCAGGGAGCCCGATGTGGGGCTCGATCCCAAGACCCTGGTATCACGCCCTGGGCCGAAGGCAGACGCTTAACGACTGAGCCACCCAGGCGCCCCCTTAAACCAGTTTTTTTTTCTCCTATCTACTTCACTTCATGGGGATAAGAATCAGCCTGCCTTTCCTTTTGTTGTGAGATAGCTAAACTGTGTGTGAGCGTCTTGAGATGCAGCATGCGGAGCGGACTGTAAACTAAAATGTAATCTGATGTTCTGGGGTAATAACTCACTGAGTGGCACCGTGGTGTGTGTGTGTACCAAAAGTAAGTGACCAACTGAGAAGGAGGCAAGGTGACCCGAGTTAAGATGTGGCGAACGCTTAAGGGCAGGTCCCCAGTGTGGATGAGTAAGCTGAGCAGAAACCTACTCACCAAGTCAGGGTGAGGAGAGAAGTTGATGACTTGGCCAAAGAGACTGTGGCCACCAAGGAGTTCTGGAGGACGAAACTTCCTGAGTCCCAATTCTAGAAGCTGTCAGTACCAACATATGACAGTAGGCAGGGAGAGTATTCAAAGTTGCCTTGGCACTCAGGATCCAGGCAGATAATAAGACTTGTATCAAGAGACTTGACAACTTTAGTAAAAGATCCAAATTCAAGGACTGCTAGACAGTCTCTCATGTGAGAGGATGTGTAGTGGGTAGAGTGGAGAAAGAAGTGAGCTCTCAGAACCTAGAAAATGGAGCTGCTCAGACACAGGGTCAGAAAAACACAACACAAGGTGGGGAAATGCTGCCACTTCGGTGGTACAGGCCTCCTGGGTCACCCCAGCATCAGCTTCCATGGTATAGTCTGCCATGAAGAAGCCTGGGCCTGAGCCTGGTGCCATTCATTGTGGTTGAGCACCTCATGCCTGGTTCATACCAGGCGCTAGCTCCCATCAGAAATGAAGGACCAAGAAGTTGGATGTGAAGGCTTTCAGGAGATGCTTGCCTTTTTTGGAAACTAGAAATAGCCTGATTCAAAAGGTGAATTATTAATATGAGGTGTTAAGGAAGGCGGGTCTGGAAGTGGGCGTGACTCTCTGTGGGTGAGCCGTGGCAAGATGCCCCAAGAAGGAAGGTGGTGATCGCAACACACAGCACTTTCTTACAGGAGTTGGTGGGCTTCTGTTTCAGATCCAGCTGTATTGAGATCCCTAGTGATGTTCAAATGGAGTGCGTGACTCTATGCACAGGACAATTCGCTGAAGCATGTCCTCTTTTGTGAATGCACTGTGCTTTTTCAAAGAGCCTTTGATAACTATTCCACATCACATCGATTGCTTCCTTTTAAAAAATTCTGTAATGCAGCTGGAAAAATGTAATGGAGCATTTAAACAGTTCTGGCTTAATAGTGTCTAATTGTTTCAAATATACAACTCTTGTTTTTCTAGAGCATTGGTAGATAGGGCTGTCCTGTTGCTTTTGGTTTTTCTCATGAGAGACCTAATACGGTGGTGACTTAAACACGTGATCAGATCATCTTTGGTTTTTGATCAGTTATCTGCAGAATTCTGCACATTGCCTGACATCGTATATGGAAAAGAGTAGATTGGAAACCCATGGACTAAAAGTCTAATCCTACTTCTGTGTAAATTTGTGTATGACTGGACCAAAGGATGATTACTAGGTTATTTATCTGTAAGATTAAAAATGCCACAACATTGTGGTTAAAATTGCTCCTATATGCAACAGACCTTATTCAGGTGTCTAGATAGAGTGAAATGAGAGGAAACCAGACTTTGCTTCTAGTCCCAGTTTGACTAATGTCCTGGAATAAGCATGGCAATTCAATTACAGGAAAAATATATTGCGAATCAAGATAAAAGGATTTTCCTAAACATTCCCAACATACGGGATTTATTTGGAAGAGTTTATACATTTTCACGTGTATTTTTCCAGAAAACCAGCGGAAGAGTGAACTATGCAGCAGTCCTGGGCGGTATGAAAAACTCCTGCATTTGTCTTCTAGGGCCTATTAATTTAATAGTTCACAGCATTTTACTATCAGTATCTTTAGTCATTTCAGCTAATTAGAACTATCTGGGGAGCATTACTATCGAGCCAAAGAATGTGTGACCTTGTAATTCATTGAATTATTTTTCTAATAATAACTTCAAATTTATTCGAATGATGGTTATTAAATGGAATAATTTCAGAATTACAGGAATTTATATTACACTTTAAAACACGTCTTTGTTGACTGTGAGGCATGGAAGTGTTCTTTTTTAATTTTTAAAATGGTAAATAATGCCATCAAGTAGAAGTGACCTAAGCCACTTTCTCCTTTTCTAGTCATCTGATGATTGTAAAAGAAACAACAAATAAAACCCCACAAACAACTAAACTCTGTAACTTACCTGTGCAGTCTTTTACTTCCCTCTTTTCTGTAGATGTAGTAATATGAGGCAGTGAAGGAATGCTTCTCATACTAATTTTCAGTTCTTTTTTTCACTTGCCTAAGTTTTAGATTCATTATCTTTATGGAAAAAAACTTTGAATTCAGCTTGAGCTCTGATATCATTTCATATGGCCCGAGGTTTTTAGAGAGTGCTCTCTTTTTGTTGCCACATTTGCTGATGATGTTCTGATGATGATATTTTGGTGTCATAAAAGTTACGATTAAATGCTCATTTGAATTTTTGCCTCATCAAGAATGGCATGTTTTTATGTTTCCATAATTTTTCATCTCATGTTAAGAGTGAAGTATATTTTCCAGTGATTATATATGGATTAGGGAACTAAGATATTTTACATTTTTCCTTTGGTGTTCTATATATTTTCCAAATTACCATGATTCAGGTGTACATATATATGAATGCAATATGCATCCATATTGTTAATGTTAAGAAAAAATAAAATGTACTTTCTTTTTAAGAGCCTCTAAAATAAATGAAAGAAAATATGGTATTGGAGATTCATGAGTAAAGATAGTGTTTATACTAATGATTGACCTGAGAAATTAGTATTGTTCCAAATGAGATTTCTTATCTTTGCTCAGTTTTATAATTACTACACAGTGTTAATCTGTAACAGCCAAGGGATGCCACTAGCATTTTTTCTTTTGTAACGGAGTATCCCACTGGCCCCCAGCTATGACACAGGTAGCTAGTGTGTAGGGTTATGCAGCATTCCCTCCTTAAAATCCACTCTGTGTGCTGATTAACATGGAGATTGAGACACCCCTGGCAGTGGAGAACACATGGCTTCTGTCCACAGTTGGAGTTTCGATGTATACAAACATGTCCTTTAGACTGTGGTTGTGAGGCACTATGAAAAATCCCCTGCAGACAGAGGAATATTCTCTGTAAAGAATGAAGTCTGACATAGCAGTGTGGTATAGCTGTGTGTGACCATAGGTACAGTGAGCCAGACAGGTGTAAGTGTTTAAGCAAGAAAAAATATCCCACTTTTCTGGGTATGGGTCCAAATAAACCTTTTTTTTTTTTAAGATTTTTTATTTATTTGACAGAAGAGACGCAGCAAGAGAGGGAACACAAGCAGGGGGAGTGGGAGAGGGAGAAGCAGGCTTCCTGCTGAGGACCCTGGGATCATGACCTGAGCTGAAAGCAGACGGCTCAACGACTGAGCCACCCAGTGCCGCCCCAAATAAACCTTCTTAATTGTAGCACAGTGGCAGAAAGTATTTGCCTTTCAGAGGGACTCTTGTGGCATGGGATTGGTTGACAGCAGTGTGTGTCTGGTCCAATTGGCAGAGATCTTCCCTTTGGTGGATATAGGCATGCCAATCGAGCTTTGAAGCCAGCGATGGAGTTCTGATTTAGTTAGAGGAGGGTAATGATAATGTCAGCATTTTTACTTGAATGGTGATGGCAGCCCATCAGGAATGAGGGCCTTTGCATCAGTGATTCTCTGACATTCTGTCTGGCAGAGCATGATCAACAAGACTATGGTCTGTTCAAATTAGTTGGGCAGAGAGAGACATATGCTAGAGTCTTGAATCTCTGATCTCTGGAGAGGCATGTGGACATCTACGTTACAAGGTAGACTGATGCTTTATGATAAGAAGGATTTCAGATGCTCACAGTCAAACCTCTGGTGTCAAAATTGGCAACCAAATAAATAAACCCAATTACATCAAGAGTTTTTTTAACTTATACATGCTCAGCATGTCATCGTTTTCCTATTTTAGTATTGTTTAAAGCTGAGTCATCAGGTTGCAAAGGGGGATTTATAAGGGCAGAAACACAACTGTGCTATTTCCTTTACAACAACATGTAAGTCAATAATAGCAAATGCTCGTGAACATCGTAGGTTCATTATTTTACTTTATCATCTCTGCAACCTATGAGAAAGGTGTCACTTTAATTTATTTTTTAAATGGGGAAACTAAAGCAGAAGGAGGTTAAGTAACTTGCCCAAGATCCGACAGTTAGCAAATAGTAGAAAAGGGATTTCAGCCCAGATAGTGTGTGCTTAACCACCAAGTTAAGCTCACTCCCCGGAGCAATGTGTGACACAGAACATGCTACATGAATATCAAATGGCATATTCCTTTGAGCTTTAGTAACAAATATACTGTACTCCTTGAATATGTTAAGATAATTGATTAAATCAAGGTTTCATATTAATTTTCCTGCTCTATAATGCTGGCGCCAAGATATATCAACACTAGTTGTATGGTTGTGTAGTTGGGGGTTTCTGTCCACTGTGGATTGATCACATGATGGGATAAATGGAAGAGTTGAAAACACTGTTTGAGAAAAATCTCTTCTTTAAGAGTTTATAATTTTTCTTGTTGTAGCAGTTGGGGAAATGCCTCTATTATTGCAACATGCTAATTTTAATTAAAGACCAAATGAAACCACTTATGGTTTGTATCTAAAATATACTGAGATAAACTCAATTAATGGTATCAGTATAGCAATTGATTAATGGTTTTGACTTTGTACTACAATGAAAATCCTACTTTGAGAAAAACTTATGAGTTGGTTTTGTTATGCTAGGAAAGGCAGAATGATTTAAGCTTGGCCAATAAATCTAAAACAAATGTTGATTATTCTTTCTAAGTAAAGCTAGAGGAATTTCTCTGGTGATGTATTTTATGACTGTCCTTCACTCTGTCCACCTCAATATTTTAATAAATAACAGAATGAGGACATTAGAGAAAGAGTAATCATATTTATAGATCCATTCATTTATGCGTTAATTCATATTTACTGAGTACTTTCTATATGACAGGCACTATTTTAGGCAATATAGCAGTGAACAAAATGCAAAAATGTCATTGCCTACATAAATCTTTACATTAAAATGTGGGACAAGTTCTACAAAAACAAAAACAAAATCCCAAAATGTACTAACAGTTTATTTGTTCATTAGACTAGATACTGTGCAAAAACCAAAAGAAGGATGTGGGATAGAAAATGCTGAGGGTTTACAATTTTATGTAGAGTTGCCAGGTAAGGCCTCACAGAGTAGGTGACATGTGACAAAGACTTCACAGGTGCGGGAGTATATTATTCAGATATACAGGGCAGAGCAGAGGGAATAGCAAGTGCAAAGTTCTGAGGCAAGAACCTCAAGTGTGGCTGGAGCTGAGTAAGCAGGGACCCACTCAGATATGCGATCAGAGAGGTATGGGGTGGAACCAGATTTTGCAGAACCTGGTAAATCATTAAGAGATGGACTTTACTTCTGAGAGAGTCATTGGAGGGTTCGGATCAGAGGTGTTCTATGACTTGACTTGTTTTTTAAAGAGTAAGATTGTGGTTGACTGATAGAAAACAGTAGAGGACAAATACGTTGTAGAAACACAGAGACCCTACTGTACTACTTATTTCAGACAAGACGGTGTGTTAGCAGTAATTATGTTCAATTTCTAGATATTTATTATTAAGGTAAAATTTACATCTGGTGTAATATATAAATCTTAATTGTATAATTTGGTGAGTTTTGACAAGTATATACACTTCTGCAAGCAATTACCCAGCTAAGTTATAGAAGATTACCATGCCTGCAAAATTTCCTCATCGCCCTTTCCTGTCAATCCTTATACCACCATAAGCAATCACTGTTATGATTTCTTTCCCCTTAGATTAGTTCCACCCATTCATGTGTGTGAGTGTGTGTGTGTGTGTGTGTGTGTGTGTGTGTAGGGTCAAGCACTTTGTACTCTCTTATTTCTGGCTTCTTTCAGCATCAATTTTTTTTTTTTTTTTGAGATTTATCTATATTGTTGTGGGTACCAATAGTTCTATCTTTTTATTGCTGAGTAGCATACCATTGCGTGGATTAAATCACAATTTGTTTATTCATTTTCCATTTGGTAGACATTTAGGTTGTTCATAGTTATGTTTACCATGAATAAAGGTGCTACAAATGTTCTTGTACAATTATTTTTGTGGGTGTGTTTTTCTTTCTTTTGGATAAATACTAGGAATATCATTGCTGGCACACAGGGTAGGTATTTTAAGAATCTTCCAGTTTTTCAAAATGCTTTAACATTTACTCTCTCACTAGTGATACATGATATTTCTAGTTGCTTCATGTTCTTGTAATATGTTTTGTTATTGTCTTCTTAATTTTTTCAATTGTAATATGTGTAGAGTAGAATTTCATTGGGGTTTTAATTAGAATTTTCTGAATGTTTTTTTATGGAAAAGTGAATAGGATTTCTTAATGATTTGGATGTGGTTATGAGAGAGTAGAGTAAAAGATGACTCGAAGGATTTTTGGCTCAATTAACTAAAAGTCGTATTGTCCATTAACTGGGATGGGAATTACTGTACTAGGAGAAGATGGGAGGAAGGGAAGGAATGTGAGAAATCTAGTACAGAATATGTTGATATTTCTCTTAGATAAGGCCAACTGGAGATATCAGGTAGGAAGTTGGCCATAAGAGTTTAAGTTTAGGGGAGATAATTATTTGGAAGTCATCAGCATACAGACGACTGAATCCATAGGGTTCGATGACATCATGTATAGAATACCTATAAATGGAAAAGAGATCGATTGTTAAGTACTAAGCACTGGAGTCCTCCACAATCAGATCTATTAAAAGAAACCAGAAATGACTGAAGATGAGATGAAGTAACCAGAGAGGAAGGAGGAAATGGATGAAAGTTATGGTACTCCTAAACCCAAGAAAGGAGTCTTCAATAGCGAGAGTGATGGACTGTGCTCACTGTTGCCTAAAGGGATGATCAGCGCAGCTAAGGTATTAGGGAGAAAGGAGGTGGTGGCTGAACAGTGAAATGCTTGAAACTGATTGTATGTAGGATTCCAGCTATTAGTAAATGGAAACATATGGGGATTGACCGGTGGGACAATGGTTCTATTTAGGATGAAGGACAAGATCACAAGAAGAAAGGAGTTTAAGGGACAGAAAGGTCAGTGTGTTTGGAAGTGTGCTGGAACAAATGATAGATACACAGTTGGAAAAAGTTATGTATATTTGACAAGCTAGGATAATAGGCAAAATCTATCAACATGCCATTTAATAAGAAAAAGGAAATTTTGAATTTGAATTTAGGTCTAATACACTAAATGCACCAAGGAAGTCATGCTTTTACGCCGTACCATATATACAGAATTTAATGAATCCAGTTGACTTGTATACTTAATAAGGGTCTGTTAATTATTTTTTGTTTGTTTCTAAAAGACACAATTTATTGAGCATCATGAACAGACTATTACATTTAGCAATCAACAGCATGGGTGCAAAAAAAAACTATATTAAAACCTTTTGTTGGAATGCTTTATACTTTCCACACAACGGAAACTAAAATAACCTGTTATACAGTTGGTCACAAATGCAGACCTCGAGTTTTTTGCCCGTACACATGAGAATTGTGTAAAACATGTCTTCTTTGTAGCAGTTAGGCTGTGCCCCCACTGTGCTTGTCTGGGTTCACAAATCTGTTGTACCCTGTCACTTCTCTGGCTCTCCTCTTCTGCTAAGCTTTGTTTCCTGGCAGTAATGAAAACCTTCTGCCATGCCATAACTACTGCTCCTGCTGGAACCACCTTAGCCACCATGGTTTTGTGGTTTGGCAAATTGTTGGCCTCTACCACCATAGGGGACAGAGCTTCTGCCTCCAAAATTTAGTCCTTTCATGGGTCCAAAATTTGAAGATTGATTGTTGCAGTTGCCAAAATCATTATAGCTTCCACCACCTCCCAAGTTGCTTCCGTCATTACCAAATCCACCACAGCCATCCCCACTGCCCCATATCTGCTACCACCTCAACTGCCACCAAAACTGCCTTGCCCACTGAAGTTTTCTCCATGACCAAAGTCATCATTCACCCCCAAACCACCTCCATGACCAGCACCAAAGTTTTCAGAACCACTTTGACCTCTCTGGCTAGATGAAGCACTAACCATCTCTTGCCCTGATAGGACTTTCCTTATTTGATACTTGTGGCCATTCACAGTATGGTATTTCTGAATGACAATCATGTCTACAGTTATGGTCATCAAATGTTACAAAAGCAAAGCCTCTCTTGCCACTGCCTCGGTTAGTCATGATTTCAAGCATTTCAATTTTCCCATACTGTTCAAAATATTCTCTTAGATGATGTTCTTTAGTGTCTTCTTTGATGCCACCAACAATAATCTTTTCTTACAGTTAAGTGGACCCCAGGTCTTTGAGAATCTTCTCCTGAGACAGCCCTCTTTGGTGCCATAACTCTTCCATCCGCCTCGTGTGACCTTATATTCGTGGCTGCGTCCACCTGCCTGACAAACCCAAGCACTTGGTGTTTGGATCTCACATTGCCACATAGTCCATAAGTGTTCTCCATTGCTCAAAATGTCTCCTCAGACTCTCACCAGTTGCTTCAAAGCTCAAACCTCTGATGAAGAGCTTCTGCAGCCGTTTAGGCTCTTTGGGAGGCTCTGACTTAGACATAATGGTGGTGGGAGGGGAGACTTTCGGGATGCTTACTCAGTGGTGTACACGGGCAGAAAAGCAAGGGTTTGTCAATTAGATTATCAGTAATGTTTCCCCATAAAATTTTTCGGAAACAATTTTTCAGAAACATAATTCATTTTAATCTGCATTAAATAATAGCATCCAAAATAAGGATGACAGTTTCATGTTACCAGCATAGATAAGCAATATTTAAATACTGTGTTCTTTTTATACTCTACACAGCATATCAAAGGACAAGAGACTGGGGCTATGTGAGAATTTCAAACAGTATCACATAGTCATGGTGTTGCCAGACATTTTCAGATCTCTGGCTTAAGAAAAAAAAGTTGAAGAAAAACAATTGAGTGGCATTTAATATTCCTCCTTGAGCAATAGTTATGAGAAAATGTGGAGATACCCCTTCTTGACAGCTGTAAATTTTTTTTCTATTTTAATGATTCATAGCACTGCTTCATCAGCAATGTAATCCTTTACAATTTTTGAAAATGAATAAATTGGAGTTAACTTTATGGTGAAGGCTTATATTTTACAGATTCTAAGAAACTATCAATTATAAGATATACCATTATTTTATGTAGCAAATTGCCATTAAAGCTATGACGTGCCTTCGCTTTTAAGACTCATCCTGATTTCGGAGCACCTGTGAGGCTCAGTTAGTTAAGGTTAAGTGTCTGCCTTCAGCTCAGGTCGTGATCCCAGGGTCCTGGAATCCAGCCCCAAGTCTGGCTCCCTGCTCAGTGGGGAGTCTACTTCTCCCTCTGCCCCTCCCCCCACTCTTGCTAGGATGCCTGTGCACATGCACTCTCTCTCTCTCTCACTCTCAAATAAATAAAATCTTAAAAAAAAGACCCATCCTAATTTCAGAAATGTCAAAATATGAAAAATGTTTAGCTTATATTAATGATATATACTACTTAAAAACTATATCTCGACTTCTTGTTTTTATTTTTTTAATTTTTTTGATTTGTTTGTTTATTTGACAGCAAGAGGGAGAGCACAGGCAGGGGGAGTGGGAGGGACTCGATGTGGGGCTCGATCCCAGGACCCTGGGATCATGACCTGAGCCAAAGGCAGACACTTAACCGACTGAGCCACCCAGTTGCCCCTAACTTCTTGTTTTTAATAACGGTGTCTTTGGGTGCTATGTATTTTCAACTATCCCAAATTGACATAAAAATACATTATGGAAAACACATACTTTTCTGTGGGAAATCAAATCCACTTTTATACAAAAATCATGTTTTTGTTATAGTTAGGATAGCTATATGTTTTCCTTAAATAATTCCTAATACATATTTATTCTTTCAGATCAGTAATAAAATTCTTATTAGACTGTTATCAGTTATCCAGGAAAAATATTATTCTTTTTGCACAGAGCCCTTTTTTTTCTATTAGTAAGAAAATGGAGATTATTTAAAGAGTGTGTTAGAGAAAACCATGTATTTTTAATATTCTATCTACAATGCCATCAGCCAGTTTGTACTAAGAAGTCCCTCTGGCTGTGTTGTGAAGTAGTTGATGCCCTTCTTGTACCTTCTATGCATGGATCTTGTCAGCACATTCTATCTTTATTATGAAGAGATCTTCCTGGATGTTCTACTAGACTATCGTGGAAACAGCACGCCTGTGAGATGCCTGTGTGATGTTGATGAATGTGACATGCTGTAACTTATGCGGCGATAGTGCATGATCATTGAAAAATAGCTGAATTAAGGATGTTTTAACTTTAATTCAGGCTCCCTTATGAAGAACCCTAAAAAGTTGGTTGTAAAAATACAGTTGAATGAACACTGTTTTGGGGTGACTACCTAGTAGAAAGCTGGATTTGAACATTACGTAATTTCCGTGGAGAGTGTAGAAGTAGCGCTCCAAGAAGTAGCTGTGAAGCAGATATTCTGAACATAAAACATGTGGTAACTTGTAAGCTTGATTTTTTTAAAATTTAAATTCAATTAGCCAACACATAGTACATCATTAGTTTCAGATACAGAGCTCAGTAGTTGGTCAGCTGCATATCACCCCCAGTGCTCATCCCATCACGTGCCCTCCTTAATGCCCATCACCCAGTTACCCCATCCCCCCACTGTCTTCCCTCCAGCAACCCTCAGATTGTTTCCTGTAGTCAAGAGTCTCTCATGGTTTGTCTCCCTCTCCGATTTCTTCCATTCAGTTTTCCCTCCCTTCCCCAATGGTCCTCTGTGCTGTTTCTTATATTCCACGTATGAGTGAAACCATATGATAATTGTCTTTCTCTGCTTGACTTATTTTGCTCAACATAATACCCTCCAGTTCCATCCACATCTATGTAAATGGTAGGATTTCATCCTTTTTGATGGCTGGCTAATATTCTGTTACACACACACATGTGCATGCACACACACACAAACATACATATTCTTTATCCACTCATCTGTGGATGGCATCTGGGCTCCATCCACAGTTTGGCCATTGTGGACATACAGTGCCCAGCTACAGGTAACCACAGCAGTTATATACCTATGTTTAAACAGGACTAAAAGAAAATGGTAAATATCTCGGTAATATTTAATATTATTAGTTACTACTACTAAATTATTGCTTCTTATGACACTGTTTCATCTCTTAAAATGAGTAGGTATAAAATGCTTTCTGGGTTTGAACTATTTATCTAATTCTTTACCTTTCCATTATAATATATGGTGGGGGATGCAGGTGGGGTGAGTCAGTTGCTTTTTTCCAATATCGAATTAGTAGTGAATTCAGTTTTGGTTAAGGTCGAAAAACATTTCATAGAAAAATTATCCAGTTAGGTATAGTGGAAGAACTAATGTCAACGTATTTGCATGCCATCGTGAGGCTTATAGAATGAAGTTTAGCAATACTGATTATTTTTTTAAAAGATGTTACTTTTCTAAGTAATCTCTACACCCAGTGTGGGGCTCAAACCCACAACCCCGAGATCAAGAGTCCCACATTTCATTGACTGAGCCAGCCAGGTGCCCCCCCCCCCCCGATTACTTATATTTTAGGAAAAATTGAAGTAGTTCCTTCTAGGGGAGCTCTATGAGGCCTTCGATAGCATCTCTCCCAACACTTCAGACAGGCCAGGAAGCAAGTAGCAGGGAAGAATGGTCAGCACCATCCTGCATATTTTGTCAGAAAGACAGAGAGTACGTGAGCATCCGCCTGTGTTACACTCTACTTGGATTTTAGTAACATCACTATAATTCCGTATTGGTGCCCCCCCTTACTCTTTATGTTGCATTGCCATAAAAAGCTGCCATTCCAGTATGTACTCTGTCCTAAATCTCATTGGATCTCTGTATTAAAATTCCTTAAAACTCTCAGAATGAGATGGCCATACCTTAGGAGGTATTCTAACTAACTATGGGAATGTGATGTTCTTTCTCCTCAAGTTACAGCCCTGTACAGAACTGCGTTTTTTTTTTTTTTAGGTAAGGTCTTTGTGGGGTCAGAGTATTCTCTTTCCTTCTTATTTTCCAGAGGTTTAAACTGAACCCCAGGGATAGGGCATGATGCAATCATAGGAATAGATTCCAGTGACAGCAGCAGAAGGTGCAAGCGTCTTTCTTTTAGGTCTTTTTCTATATAACTGATACTCTCATTTATTTATGTCCAATCTTCATTAAAAAGAGATGAGCTACGGCTAAAATAATGTATACATTGCAACGATGTAAAGTGAATAAAGAAAACAGGCAAAAAGGAAACAACACGAGGGAGCTAAAATGAAACCAAGGGTAAATTAGTGTCAGCAATGGAAGTTAGAGGATTGAGGTTTTCACTTTAAGATTTAAGGTTTTAGCTTTTAAAGGAAAAAGAAAACAAATTATAAGATTTGAAGTGATGATGCTATTAATGCTAATTTCTCATGAGGAAAAGAAAAAAGACCTTTTACTGTACTCCAACTCTAGATCTCTTGTTTTCCTAGGGCCCTCTGATGAGCTTAACGTCCTCAACAATACGCCTCCAGCAAATGCAGTACAGATCAGTCTAGGTGTTTTTCTTATTATCCACATTTAATGTGAGCCTGTGGGTGACAGAAACATGGAACTCGGTAAAAAGTTACTGTGTATGGGTCTGTACAGAGTAATCTCTAAGGACAAAGGACTATGATTGTCTGATTTTGTACCTAAGCATAAAGATTGGAGTATCTAGAGCAGAAGTTGGCAAACTTGTCCTGTACAGGCCAGAGTAAATATTTTTCGTCTCGTGGGTCAGATGGTCTCCATCACTTACCATTCAGTTCTGCTATGGTGGCACGAAAGAAGCCAAGATAAAGTGTAAATGAATGAGTGAAGCTGTGTCAAAGCTTGCTTTACAAATCAGACAGTTAGCCAGATTTGGTTCATGAACCATATTTTGCCAGTTCTTGATCTAGAGAAATAAATGTCATTTAACCAAAGTTACCTCCTCTCTGAATAAGGGCAGGTTACGTGAGTAGAAGCAACAGGGGCAACATTTCCCTCCCCAAATTCCGCATCCTACATAAGAGTGCATGTTGGTCCATATGTGGGATATGGGAAGTGTGCTAAGAAAGAATACGCACCTAGGAATGGCCGGGTGTGGCTCTTGGCTCCTCTACCTGCCAGATCTGTTAACCTGATCAAATGTCCTCACCTGTCTATGACTTGATGTCCTTATTAGGAAACCGGGCATAATAATTACTTCCCCACAGGGTTGTCTTAGCTATTACCTGAAATACTTGGCTATTACCTGATACAAAATACTTAGCTATAACCTGAATGCTTCATATGAATTAATAGATAATAGTTTAGGTCCTGAAGTAAATGCTAGAAGTCTCAAATTGTTGACCAGGGGGCTCTATCCAACATATAGAAGTGTTTAATTGACCCTGTAAAACATGGACTGTTTAAGTATCTGAGATGCTAATATGAAAAACATATGTATATGGTGACTGTATGTAAACATAAGGATTTTAGGGAAAAGAAAGACGAGAAGATCTAGCTGCCGTAGGCCTGTAGCATTGAATGGAAAGGATGAGCTGTCCATGTTAGCAGGGCAGGTGGCCTCCGGTTTGCACAGGCCCTACCGGCATACCTTTTTTCCTGATGCTCGGGCTGGGCTCTGTTGGCATTTATAATCCAGCTTGTCCTGCTGTTTTCCTTTTGCAGTGCCCAGAAAAAAACAGAATCCACCATGGTACCATGGCTACATCTTTCTTTTTCTTTTCTGTGTCTTGCCCACTTCATTGTTACCTACATGGTTGTTAGGACTCCAGAGAGTAGTGTCTTAGAGAGTGGATAAGTCAATAAATTAATAAGGTATCTGTGATCAAAGAATATTATGGTTAAATAAGTTGAGGAATGCTGAATGAAGCAAAGAAACCAGGTGTCTTTCCTGTGGGCATCTCATTATCCTTTAATATATTAATGTGTAGATTTAGTTTCCAAGATAGGAGTGCACTCTACAGCTCTCTTGAATTGATATTAACAACAAAAATAAAAACTGTCTGAAAGACCTGTACTCTGAAAAGTATAAAACATTGATAAAGAAATTGAAGAAGACACAAAGAAATGGAAAGACATTCCATGCTCATGGATTGAAAGAACAATTATTGTTAAAATGTCTATACTACTAAAAGCAACCTACAGATTTAATGCAATTCCTATCAGAATACCAACAGCATTAATCACAGAACTGAAACAAACTATCCTAAAATTTGTATGGAACCACAAATAGCCAAAGCAACCTTGAAAAAGAAAAACAAAACTGAAGGTATCACAATTCCAGACTTCAAGTTATACTGAAAGCTGTAGTAATCAGAACACTATGGTACTGGTACAAAAATAGACACATAGATCAATGGATCAGAATAGAAAATCCAGAAATAAATTTGCATTTATATGGTCAGTTCATCTTCAACAAAGCAGGAAAGAATATCCAATGGGAAAAAGACAGTCTTTTCAATAAATGGTGTTGGGAAAACTGGACAGCTACCTGCAAAAGGATGAAACTGGATCATTTTCTTTCACCATACACAAAAATAAACTCAAAGTAGATTAAAGACTTAAATGTGAAACTTGAAATTAAAGAAATCCTAGAGGAGAGCACAGACAGTAACCATTTTGACCTCAGTTGTACTAACTTCTTACTGGGTATATATCTGAAGGCAAGGGAAACAAAAGCAAAAATATGCTATTGAAACTTCATCAAAATAAGTTTCTGCACAACAAAGGAAACCATCAACAAAAATAAAAGTCCACCTACCGAATGGGAGAAGATATTTGCAAATGACCTATCTGATAAAGGGTTAGTATCAAAAATATATAAAGAACTCCTACAACTCAATACCCCCAAAACAAATAATCCAAATTAAAAATAGGCAGAAGACATGAACAGACATTTCTCCAAAGAGGACATGCAGATGGCCAAACAGACATGTGAAAAGATGCTCAACATCACTCAGCATCAGGGAAATGCAAGTCAAAACTACAGTGAAATACCACCTCACACCTGTCAGAAGGGCTAAAATCAAAACCATAAGAAACAAGTGTTGGCAAGGATGTGGAGAAAAAGGAACCCTCTTGCACTGTTGATAGGAATGCAAACTTTAGTAAGAAAAGTATATGTTATCTTTCACTTCCTTTTTTTCTAGGACATGCATATAGCTAATGCGGTAGACTTGCAGAATTGTGGTAAAATTTAAGAAGAGGTCCTGAAATACTACTACTTTACAGTTTTAAAATGTTATATGAACTGATGAGATTTTTTTCTAAAGACATTGATACCCTTGGAACTATTAAGGCACAGATTACTTATATCAGTCCCTAAAGGTACTGATTAGCCCCAAACTGTTCCCTACTTAATAAAGGCCAAGAGAGATCAATAAAATTTACGCATAATTTAATGTTCCTAAAATCTTCTCTGCGAAATGATAGTGTTTAATAAAGAAATAGATATGCCTCAATTCCCTTTGTCTCTATGTCTTCACTGTCCACCTTTTCATGGAGTCTTGTGTATAATTTTTCCCAAGTGCAAATTTCCAATTTATTAAGGAAAAAATAGAGTATTGGAAATATGTTTATTGAGGTCCGAGAATTGTCAATCAGTTAGAAGACATTTGTTATTCAGTAGATTGGAGAATAAATACACAAAAATTATAACAAAATAATATTAGTTTTAAGTGTATAGATATACACACAAATGTAAATATATACATGTTGCATTTCATTGGTACCAAGATGCTATTGTTATATACACCATCAATGTAATGGAAATTTTTAACAGAGAAGATAAACAATGTATCAGACCTGCAATTATAGTTTATGTAAGACACGTTCAGATTTCAGGAACATTTCATTCAAATGTATCTTATGGTGCAGTCTGGGTGAGATGGAATTAATGGATCGTTGACTAATGTGGGGGTTGGTAGAATGAGAGAAAAGGAGAAAATGATTGAGATTGGTTCCAGGTGACTGGCTTAAGGGTAGGGTTTGGTGTATCTGGGAAGCGAACTGAGATTGTAGCATGCTGTGAAGTTTATTTAAGGTCTTCATCAGTGTCAAGTTCAAAGCCTTGTTGAATTAGTTGGGGGTTACCTTTAGATGGTGACCCTCTAATCATGCCTTATTTGTCCCTCTGATATATTAACAGGTACTGAAGATGGGTGGGCATCATTAGGTATCTCTTATTATTGCCCCATGAATATCTTAACTGTGAATTTTTTAGAGTAATATTTTTCCATTCATGTCTACAGTGTGATATCCATTTGAAGAATTCATGACCATGCCTAAATGTTCATATTAGTCCATTAAATAAAAAAATGATGTTCTTCCAGAAATTTTTAAAAAAATAACATATGTTTTTCTGGTTCTGAAAATGATTCATGGTAATTGAAATCAATTTGGAAAATGTTAGTATAAAAAAAGATGACAGAGTCACCTTTAATTGTACATCTACAATATAACTACTATAACCATAACTACTTAATTTGAAATGTTTCTAGTCTTTTTAATTATAATTTTTTCATAGAAAACTGGGATTGTGTGGTGTAATAATTTTTCCCATTTAAAATGGACATTTAAAGTGAACCTGTCATTTTAAAAATGATTAGACTGCGTAGATAAGTAAATATTTCACACAACTTAGATTCACACAACTTAGTTATTAGGCTGACTTCAGAGAGGAGAGTTGTACAACCTATAATTTTAAGGAAAATCTTTTGCTGTGTAAAACTCAGCAAGAGGAAAGCAGACCTAACTGCCATACCTCTAACATTCCATTGTATTTTGTCATGTTATAATACCATGAGCTCAGTTGGCTCCGTATATTTGCAAATTGGACAAATTAAATTGTACAACTTACAATTGATAATAACACTCCCAAATTCTGTAGTATTTCTGAAAAAAAGAATGATTCCTTGTAATTTCAGATTTTTAGAAATATCCTTAAACTTATGTTTTCTAGACAATTTCTGGACCTTAACGATCAATAAGAATATTCCTAATTGATAAGACTCTTCAACACATAAGCCTCTGCCTTTGATTGAAGAAATTTCCATAGTATCATAATTCATTCTCTTTCCAAAAGGATCTGATATCCACACTGATGTTAAAAAATAATGGGAAAATTGTATAGAAATTTTAAAAATGAATCCAAGTAAAGTGATTTATAGTACATATCACTGGGCCCGTGATTTTAAGCTCCATTCTGGTAAGTATCAGGCAACCTATTGCAAAATAAGCTTCCTTTTTTTTTTTTTTTTTTTTTTTTTTTTTGCTTGGCCATTTGCACCACTGGGCAAAATAGAAGGTGCCCAGTGAATGCGTGACTGACTACATGCCAGCAGGCTGCTATGGCAGGCCCCCAGAAGGGGGGGAGGAAACACAGAGCTTGGGAGGATTCAAAACTGGGAAGGCTCTTAGGGCAAAATGGTTATGATGGTGAGAGAGAAAGCTACTGAAAAAGAAGTGAGGATACTCAAAAAAGAGACAAAAAGAAGTTTCAGCGTGTTAAACATTAGTTAATTCTTTTTCCTAAAGTATTTTTCTTAATTACTCTTTTCTTGTGATTTTTTTTTTTCTTCCGGGCATTACACCCTAGATATACTATGGAAATCAAGAGATTTTTGCATGGATTTGTATTTGTTTCACATTTATAGCAAAATCTAAGACTGTCATTTCAGATATTATATGTCAGTCATCAAGCAGTTGATGAGAAAAACAATCTCAGATCGCTTTCTGAGACTGGATAGTGAGTGACATATGAAGGTGAAAAACTTCTCATTTTCTGATAATGACTTAGTGGTCCTGGTTGTGCTGTAAGTAACAGTTGACCTGTTGATTACATAGTACCTAATAGCAGGGCCTGACTTCTTCAGACTCTGTTACCCTCTCCTGGATATAGCCAATGACTCAAAGACACTCACAACTCTGAGGAGATGCCATTGCATTTTAAGACAAAATTGATTGCTAATCAATGTTAAGAGAAGTTGAGAGAGAGAAATCTAAGACTTAACTTTGGATTATTGGATTGTCTGGTGGTTCTCATGATGCAGGATGCTGAGTCATCAATATCACTGGCCACTTAGGATGATCTGTCACAGCCCCCCATGTGCGTTGCTTTATTACTATTTTTCGCATTTGGAGGATGCAGCTATTGATGTTCCATACTTGCTTGGCCTGAAAAAGTCCACAGTGTATTGGATTTTTTTAAAGTAATGAAATCTATTAATCTCATTTTTATTTATTTCTAATTCCAAGAAGGATGGATTTAATTAAAATATTATACTGAAAAAAAGAGCCTTATTTTTGTTTAGTTGGGGAAGAAAAGACTTTATAGCATCTCCATTTATCTGTCAATATATGCAACTTCATTGTCTTTATTTTAGTGGTTATCTCAACAAATCATTTATTTAAATGTCATTTTTAAAGGTTATACAAATTATTGCATTTCCCATTACGAAGCAGTATTAATGGAAAACTGTTAATGGAAACTTGAATCATCTAAGGTATCCAGAATTTCAAAATGATAAATCTATTATTTACTAAGAATAATAGTCTTGCAGTTTTAATAAGGTGTGTGTGTGTGTGTGTGTGTGTGTGTGTGTGTGTGTGTGTGTGTTTACCATTCTAATCATTCAGCCTGTTTCTCTGTACAGTAGAAGGGGAGACAAATGTTAATTCAGCCAAGAATGTGGATTTTCAAAGATGCCTTCTAGTCAGTTCTATGTATAGGCTCATTTCTTGCCTTGTTAACCATAACAGAAAACAGAATTGAAATAATTTTTAGTTTGGTGTCTGTCTTTGTATCAGCTTTTTTCTTCTTCTTCAATTTGCTTATGCATCACTGTATGATTTCGTAAACATTGTTCTTCCAAGTCAAGATATGCAGGTGATCATGTCATTTGCAATAACTTGGATAGACCTAGAGGATATTACACTAAGTGAAGTAAGTCAGACAGAGGAAGACAAATACCATATGATTTCACTATGCATGGAATCTAAAAAATAAAACAAAAGAATAAACAAAACCAAAACAGAATCATAGATACAGAGAACAATCTGGTGGTTGCCAGAGGAGAGGAGGGTAGGGAGAGAGCCAAACAGGGAGAGGGGATTAAAAGGTACAAACGTCCAGTTATAAATAAGACAGGGTGCTGCAATATACAGCATGGGGAAAACAGTTAATATAACAACTTTGGTGACAGATGGTAGCTAGATTTATCATGGTGATCACTGCATAATATATATAAATGTTGAATCACTGTGTTGTACACGTGGAACTAATACAGTATGTCAACTATGCTTCAATTAGAAAAAACAGACATATAAGTCATATTTACTTTGGAAGTCTTATGGAGGTGGAGGTTGATGGGCCTGGGTCTTTTCATCATTGTCCACGGTTTGTTTTTCTCTTCAGCGTTGCCCCCTTTCTTCTCTGGACTTCCATCATAAATAGAGCTAATATCACGGAGTCAGTTTCTGCACTATTCAAGGAACAGAAGATAGGCACCTTGTATCTCTTCCATTGTGTTACTGAAACATTCTTTTTCATTTAGATAGATCTTTGAGACTAGGATTCTCTGCTTACGTGAACATCGTCTATAGCTAAGTCATTCCCTATTTTACCTGTAACAATGTCATACTGCTAGAATGTCAATTCTAAATATTTTTAAACATCAGTGGCTGTATAATATGTAGAAGAAGGTCCTTTTCCTAAAGGGACAGATTACACAAAAAAGTATATCTGGTTACTTTATAAAGGTTTTATAACAGCGTTTTATGAGTGAGTCACAACTCAGTGTTCTCTGTATGTGTGTGTGCGCACGCATGCACACACACACACACACACACACACACACACACAAGCATCCATATACACTCTGTTTGGATTATTTCATTTTGCCTGCATGATAGCATTACCTACAGTGGCCCTTTTTTGTTTCGCTTTATTTTCCTCTATAAATCTCAAATTACTCTTTCATATGTGTTTATGAGCTATCAATTTTTATCCCCTACATATTTTAAGAAGGCAAACGCAGTTAAGTCAAGATGACTAATGGGTTGGTGGGGAGAAGTATAGGGTGATAAAAATTAAATAGGAAACAAATGATTCCCTTTCAGAGCTATCCTTTTTAAAATAGCCAGTTATTATGAATAAAAAGCCACATTATTAGACATTTCTTTTAATTAAATTTTATAATAGAGATATTTAACCTCCTGCCTTCTAAGTTTCATGTTCTCTATGGCAGGCTTCAGTAGACTTTCAGAATTTGAGAGAATATTTGAGTTCTGGAAACTTTTATAGGAAGGGATAGGAATCTTTATAGGAATCTTATTTTATATACTTTAAAATATTAGATACAATTTTTACCCAAAACACAAAAGACAGTTAATCATTAGCAAAAATCTGTTTTCATCCTCTTCTGGGAACATTCTTTCCCCTTCTTACTCTCCTCTGACATTTCCCTAGTCCATTCTGTCTCCTGCTTATTCAGAAGACTTACTTTCTTGATTTTTCTTTCAAACCTCAACCATCTCTTCCTCCAGCTACCCTCTTCCTGGCCAACTTGGTTCTTGCCTCACTGAGAGAATTGGGGCTATCACAAACTTCGACAAGCTTTCATCATCATCATATTTAACACCTATCTCAGATTAAACTGAATCTACTGATGAATTGTTCATGCTGTTATGGAAGGCCCCTCGCTCCAAATGTCTTCTAGAACCTACCTTCCTTACTCAAGAATAGTGATCTAGCAATTATTGTTCAGTTTTCCATTACAATAGACAAGTGCGACGCAATGCAATGTTATTTCTTAAAAATCAAGATCTCTTTACTGTGAAGGATGATTTAAGATATGTTTACAAGTTAGAGGAATATGTATGTTGTATATATGGAAGAGGATCTATGTCATATAATAAAATTCTGTATTACGTGTTACAGACATTCTTTAGTAGTAGGGATACGAGAACTATTCAGAAATGGCTTCAAGAAGGTAAGACTTGAACTGGAAATTTATGGATGGAGAGGTTTGGCTATCTGGGGAAGGAATTAAAGCAGCCATTCCAGGCAGGAAACGCAACATGAGCAAATATACAGAAGTGCAAATGAGCGTGGTATAATCAGGGTTCAGAAAGGAAGCCTGAGTAACTAGAGTAGAGGCTTCATGAAAGAACTCAGAAAGAGACGTGATAGGAAAGGAAGCTTGGATGCTGCTTCACGATGCCCTTGAAACCCAGGATGTATGCCATTGAGATGATAGTAGAATGTCCACATGAAAATCTCTACTGATGAATTTTGTATTTTTGGAGCTGAGATTTTATAATAGGATATACCTAGACTCATTTTTCTTTTGATTTTTTAGTACCTTCCAAACTGAGTTCACATGTCATATATCAGGATTGAGGAAAAATACACATTTTGGTGGCATTGAGGCCACATATTGGTGAACAGGGTAGAAGCCTAAACACATCAAAGTTCTACTTCATTGAGGTGTATGAAGAACAGTCTGGGTCGACATAGGAGGCTTTCCCAGTGAACAGGTCCAGAGTTCCAGTTGAGTTTACATTTCAGCCTGCCTGAGCTTCTGGGTCCCAGGAGAAGACAGCAGGCCCCATGAGAAGGGAGTAGGCCTTTTAACAGAGGAGGCTGATGGTTGCCATTTCTTGTGATGACAGGGCAGAGGCTTGGAAATAGTTTTTTACCTAACAAACCATGTCTCTTACCTCCCCTTCTCTGACTCTGTCATTAGCATAGTAATCTCATAGCCTAGAGCATTGATGTCTACTAGAAATTTTTCTGATGGTGTAAATGTTCCATGGTATTTGTGGGTATTGAGCACTTGAAATGTGGGTAATGAATCATTTTAATTTTTTTAATTTAAATCTAAATTGTCATACGTGGCTATTGGTTATGGAATAGTACATGGCAACCGCAGAACCAAACTAGCATTTCGTGAGCGTGTATCATGTGCCTGGCCTAATCTAAGAACTTTACATGTTACTCACTCACTTAATCCCCATAAGAATCATAAGGAGTAGGCAGTATTCTTTTTCCCATTATAGAAATGAGAGAACTGGGGCAGAGAGGTTTTAGCATAGGGAGAAAAAGACAAAGTTGGGATTTAAACCTAGGCAATATATCCACATAGCTTAAACAACCATGTTGTCTCATCTTTAAACCCACGTTAATCTTGCTCTTCCTTTCTTGCTCACATTCATTCATTTGTGTATGTTATTACCATAGTGAGAAACTATGCATAAAATATATTAGCCATGCCTCTTGAGGCTTTATACACTCGCTTACCACTGCCTCTGAAATAGCATAGGCTCACTTAATGTGGGAATCACTGAATGGCTTCCTGACCATCATACCACATCCCCAAAGCAGTGTTTCTGAAACTTGAGTGTGCACAAGAAATACAGATGGTGGTTTCTGATACAGGAGGTCTAGGGTGGGGCCTGAGAATTGGGATTTCTAACAAGTCTCCAGGTGAAGCTGATACTACTTGCTGGTCTGGTGGCCACACTTGGAGACATACCGCCCTAACTTTAAACCAAGTTTTAAGTCTGCTGTCAGGCTAATTGACTTTAAAATAGAATCCTTAGGCTGGTGATGGGTAGTAAGGAGGGCACGTATTACATGGTGCACTGGGTGTTATACGCAACTAATGAATCATGGAACTTTACATCAAAAACTAGGGATGTACTGTATGCTGACTAACATAATATAATAAAAAATATTATTAAAAAATTTTAAAAAATAAAGTGAAAAAAATAAAAAAATAAAAGAATCATTAATACTTCGCAGATTCTTCCAGTGAAAGACATAATCTTTCATTGTAATTTTTTTTCTTGTATGTTGCACAAATAGTATATGTATTCTTCTGTTGCCAAGGGGTGAAATACAATGAAAACTAAGGAAGGAAAAGAAGAAAGGAAGACAGAGTGAGGGAGGGGAACACAAAGACACAATGAGAAAGCAGCAAGAAAACTAAAGAAAAAAGTTGATATATAACTGAAAGGCTAGATTACATCAAACTCTCTAAGATTCATGCAGAGGTTGCCATCTGGTACCCACCAGGAAAAATCTGGTCACACACAAAGCTATTGTGATCAGAATAATACTTGAAAAAAAATCAAATTTCATTGTTTATGATTAGAGTATATCTTCATTTTCCACAGATCCCACCAATCCATTGGTTTTACAGGTATCGCTTTATACATTTACATCCTTTCCCTGTCAGCTAGACTTTCAAGTTTACTATTCCAGATTTAAGACAACATCATTCATCTATTGTTTTTTCCTTCCTCAAAGTTAGTTTTATTTTCACATTCGCTCTCTTGATATGGTGATGATGATGGCATTTGTCAGTTTCAGGCTTACATGAATTTTAGTCTCTGAATTTCAGTGAAAAGAGGATTGCTTTTTCCCAATAGGCCTAGCAAAGGTCCATGATTAAACCCGACTGGCCCTGATTTAGTCATGTGCTCACCACGCTAACCAGAGTGGCAGGAGTCGGGGTAAAGGAGTGGATCCTAGCGGGAGAGTGTGGGTGCTGGCTAGGGTGGTGTTACTCATGCACCAGGGCTAGGACTCCGGACAAAAGAAATGCACCAGGTATCCACAACACAGCAGATGAACCCAAGCCATGTTTTGAATTGTAACCTTGATAATGTTGTTCTTTTTACCTGAAATACAGTGACAAGGTACTTATCACTGTATAAGAGTATAAGAGATTTATTAGTAAATAAACTGCAATTCATGGTAAATCTCAAAAGCTTCATCCCTAAAAGCTGTTATAGCCCCTACTTGAAATTAATGTTCCTCAGCTTTTAAACTAGTAGGATATTCTATTAAAATCTCTCTCATGTGTACCAGATCTAAAAATAGCTTTATGTATTTGCTCTCTTTCTCCCATATTTCCAGGCTTATGTAAATAGGAACAGTTTTAATGCGTTACTGCATAATATAGATATGATAACTGAATTAAATGTTTGCATTCCTTTCTCATTTGTTTTTTGTAGGATGTTGATCTCTAGGATATAAATCTAGCACTTAAGATCAATCTTCTTGCTCCTTTTTACTTTGAATTATTATTTGGGGGCCATGATCACCTATCTTTTAGGATGATTTTTTAAAAATAGACATTGTGAATACATTCATATAAAGATGTTTAGAATAATCAACTGGAGAACAGAAAACAGTTTTAGATGTATTCCAGGTAATGGCGGGTAGAAACTGATACAGGTGATCATACCTGGGATATAAAATCAGGACAACTCCCAAAACCATTCGATCTTGCTGCTTATTCAGTTAGTGCCAAGGGACGTGCACACCAGCACTTACCAGTGTCCTATCATGGCTTGATGTCTGTCCAGGCTTTACCACAGTTTGCTTAAGACCACCAATGCTGACAAAGACACACTAACAACTCTGCTAGTTATTATTTTCCATGATTTTTAGAATATCCTAAAGTTATGAACCAGGATTCCATGAGCTTCATCCTCCACAAGAAACTTTTATTTGAGTTATGTTTTAACATTAGGCCCTCCACCAGATTATAAATTGGTAGGAGCTATGTGAGAGAAGCAGTTTTTACCTAAAAGTTGGTTTATATTACTCAGTATTTCTTTGTATAAGAATTTGCATGATAAATCACTTTTAAGAAATTAATGAGGGTAGAAAAAATGGTCTAAATAAACTGGTATAGATTTCTTATTTGAAAAATAAAACTTTCCCATTGCAGTTGATAAAAAGTTCAAAACTGAATTTAAGGCATAAATAAATTACTAAATTACTCTGAGATTTATGTATAGAAATCTCCTTTATGATTTTTAAAATCTATTTCAGGGCCCTATTATATATATTTTTGAAATTTTCTTGAATTGTTTTCATCTTATTCTTCCTTAAGTAGACTGAAGAACATAGAAGAAGAGCATTTGGGAGAAGCAAGGTATTTCCGTTCTTTTCCCTTCTTCTTGGAAAATACAAGTTGAGGCCCCAAGTAAAGTTTATTAAGATACACATTTTATAGCCAAAACAAGTGGCTTAATTTTAAGATCTGACTTTCAGAAGATGATACCATTTCAAAAGTTAAGATCCCATTAATTTCCTTTTTTTCCCCCACTGAAAAACAGAATCTGGGAGAAAATCAGCCAAAATTTTCTACTTAATATCACAAGGAAAATTCATTGAAATTAGAAGTAGGAACTTCAGAAGGAAAATGGCAACACTGAAATTCTTTAAACTGAAACTAGTTATAATAGAATATTACAACGATGAAACACAGTAAAGCATCATGTTACTGTTAGACATCAATCTTCACCCTCAGTCTTTCTTTTGCATAATCAAAATCGTTGCTATGGTTTCAAATAAAATATCTTTATTTTGGTACCAGGAATAATGTGAAATACACAATATGTATGTTGCAACGCTAATGACAGTTCTCTGAATGACTGAAAAGCATGAATTCACAATACACATCATATTTATTCATCATTTGAAAAGTTGTTGACAATTCTCTTGGTGTGAGACAATTTGCTATCCATTATCAGATGCAGGTAAAAACATTAAGAAGACATGATCTATGCAGTGGGTTTATGAGCTCAGTTATTGAGATGTTGCCTTCCTTTCCAAGAATTATCTGAACAGTGTGCTGCCTTTTCAATCCACCAGTTCCTCCCTAGACCGGATTAATGGAAAGAACTTTTGAGAGTGACTGCCATCTTTTTCATTGATTAATAGTCGTGATCTAGGGCCAGGACACTCTCTGGACCTTAATTAACGAGCCTCTAAAATGAGGCATTTGAATCATCTGACTATTAGATTCCTATCCAGCTCTCAAGAAATGTGTTTATTTCTGTATTATATTTGTATTACCCCAATAATGCACATTCATTGTAGAAAACATTTTATATTACAGAAACAAAACAAAACAAACAAACCTAACACTAAAAAAGGGAGTGGTATCTATAGTTTCTTCTGCAATATAACGTGTTTTGATTTTATCATTATTCTTCTAGCGTGGCTCCAACCATCAGGCATTCCTGTAATGAATTTGTTTCTGTAGAGACATCTCAAGTCATTAATAATATTCATAATACTATGGAGACAAGATTATAGCAGTTCAAATGGAGCTCCTCAGCTTTTACAATCTTTTCTACAGAGAATAGTGATTCATCAGGTAGGACGAAACTCGTAGTGACCGCTGCTGTGTGAGATTGCTGCCAGTGTTGCCCTGAGTTGACCAAGCAAGGGGTCCTTGGAAATTAAGCCACTAGGGAAACTACCCCCAGCATTTATCATTCAAAGATATGAGGAGGCATATACCCTTATTAAGTCAGAAATGGGAAAAAAAATCAAGACGTATGACCTTAGTTTCCCGGGAATAGTGAAGATGGCCTGTGCTTGTTTCAGTGGGCTTTATAAAGAAAAGACGGTATTTTTTTTTATTGCTCTGAACTGTTAGCTTAAAATGTTTAGACTGTTAGCTTAAAATGTTTAGAGTGTTAGCTTAAAATGTTTCAGCCAGTCTAGCTCAAGAAAAACAATTTTCATAAGTTTATTTTATAGTGGATATGAATTTTATATAGTTATAAAAAATTCAAATATGGAAAAATTATTAACTGATGGGAAGTTCAACTTAGCTGCTTTCCCCTTCTGTGGAGGAAGGGTTACTTTTGCCATTAATAGTAATTTTGTTGTTTGTGGTTTAAAATTGAAACAATTTTGGGTTAATGTGGTCAGTTTGTGTTTTTCCCGATGTGGTCAGTTTGTGTTTTTCCCGTTCTTTCTTGCCTGTTCTTCCCCTCCCCTTTCTCTGGGAGCTTCTGGGTTCAGGAGAGTTTTCTAAACAGAGTAGGTGTGGAAACTGGGTTTGTAGTTGATTCTTGGTTATCTCATTTCACTGCTGGCTTGTGCTGAAATGTGACTTGTCAGATTGAGACTGTTTCCCATGACCTCCAGTTCTCAGTTTCCTATGTTCTCTCAGTGTCTCTTCAGAACATTTTGGTCTTTCAACAAGTTTGCAACTCTCCTGACTACTCAAAATTCTTAGCTCTTCTTGCTACAGTATGCTGGCTTGTACAAGACACAGGCTACGTTCAGGCCCTATCTGTGCACTATGCTCAGACAATGGTTTCCTAACACACAGGGCTATGTTAGCTGCAAGTTCTCTGTAAAAATTGCAGTATCTTACACAGCATCCTGGACAATTCTTCTGCTCTGCAATTACCCCAAAACTTAGTGAGGTATGTACTGGAGTTTCAGTGGTCCTGCCTCACCTCCATTTTGGGGTTCTAGGTAGGAGGGACCCTGGGACCCATCACCAGAAATCACCTGCATCCTGTAAACAGCACATTTATTCTTTTTTCCTACCCTCTGGTGAAATTCTTATTACCTTGTGATGAGAAAACATCTCTTAGATAATCATGAATTCCTTTTCACTCTATGTTTTGGATGTGATTATCATATTTTAAGTCTTACAGGACTCAGAGATAAAGGAAAAACAAAACATTTTTTCTCTCAAGTTATTTTCTTATAATTGAAAAACATGGTATTCAAGAATATTTGTTTCTTCTACTAACCACTTTCCCAAGTCCTTTTTTATTTATTTTTTTTAAGATTTTAGTTATTTGAGAGAGTGAGCAAGCATGAGCTGGGGGAGGGGAAAGGGAAGCAGACTGCCTGCTGAGCAGAGCACCTGAGGACAGTGAGGGCTTGATCCCAGGACCCTGAGATCATGACCTGAGCTGAAGTCAGATGCTTAACCAGCTGAGCCACCCAGGCGCCCCCAAGTCCTTAAAAAGTGGAAAAGCTCAGAGGGTGATTTTTGTTCTCATTTTATCAGCCCTTCCTGAATATAGTGTATTTACTAACAAAGGATCAGAGAATAGAGAAATTAACTGAAAAAAACACACAGTTGGAAATCAAAATGTTATGCAGTTATATTAACATATTCTATAAATGTTTGAAACAATTTTTGATTTAATTTCATAAAGAATTTAGATTTTATGATTCTTATTTTCAAGAACAGAAACCCAATTTATTATGTTGTGCCTGAAGGAAAAAAGAAAAATAATTAGGTCATAAATTTGAGGATGCCTTTATTTTAATTATAGCAAACCTTATTTATAGAGTGTTCATTTTTTCCCCAATTACTATTTTTGCATTTTATGCACATTATCACAATCAGACGAAGTAGATAAATATGTTCTCTTCCATTTTATCAATGAAAAAATTGGGGAAAAAGAGATGATTCGCCACGGTGAATCAACAGATAAATGGGAAAAACGAAGATCCAAATCCAAGTCTCTTGACTCCAAAATCCCTGCACTTAATTGTGCTGTATTCTGAGAAAATAACTCAACCTACTTAATTTTATCTCATTATACACTTTCCATGAGTCTTACATCTTTAAAGTCTTCATAGTACTGGTCAAATTCCTAAGCGTAGAAGTAAATAGAAATATATGTCCAAGGGGTTTCAGAATGTAGTGTTTCTAAGTTTAAAAATGTATCAACAACCACTCATTATTAAAATAAATTCTTCAGGGTCGCCCAGGTGGCTCAGCTGGTTAAGCGTCTGCCTTGACTCAGGTCATGATTTCAGGCTCGTGGGATTGAGCCTCATGTAGGGCTCCCTGCTCGCTCTCTCTCTCTCTTCCTCTCCCTCCCTCTCAAGTAAATAAATAAAATCTTTAAAAAAAATTCTTCAGTTAAATATCTCACATCTACCTAGGTGAATCTCACAAAGAGAGTATTGAACAAAAATACAAATCAAAAGAATGCATTAGGATTCCACTTCAAAAATGTCAAAGCTGACAAAACTAAGCATGTTATTTAGGAATTCATATGTGAAAAGTAGTGAAGAAATCAAGGGAATGAGTAATAATAATTTTCAGGAATGTGCTCTGGGAAAAAAAAAATGTGATCGGGGAAGAAGCGAGAAGGATTCAAAGGTCTTGTCCTCCCTGATAATACTTGTATTTTCACTGATTTCAGTACATCTGTCCTGTACCTTTCCACCTTCTTCACTATGTCCGAGTGCCGAAGGAGCACAGGATGCAAATGCTGGAAGATTTTAGAAAACATCCCCTGAAGCTTTTGTAGTGCACTGTGCATTCACTCAGGATATCCTGAAGAGTGTGACACTTGGATCCATCATGATGAGTGTGCAGGTCACCCTCACTAACCTGACAACAGTGAGCAGTAGTGGATGGATGCAATTTCATTTCCGACCTGCAGCGGTTAAGGGTCATTTCTGGAGAACAAGCTCCACTGTACATGAACAAGTTGCAAATATGGAAGTGGAAGCAAAAAAAAAAAAAAAAAAAAAAAAAAAAAAAAAAAAAAAAAAAAAAAAAAAAAAAAAAAAAAAAAAAAACCCGACACCGAACCTATTTCTGCCTAGAACAGAAGAGATAAATACACTGAAAAGCTCAGAAGAAAGGTTTACTTTTCCAATAAGATTCTGAAAAGAACCAACCCTGAGAATTGATGATATAACCTTATATATTTTGAGATGTAATTAGGTAATGTCTGGGGGAAAAAAAAAACCACTGAGCTCCTCAAAGAAAGATGCTCTCAAAGTGACTTTTTTATGAACTCTGGTTATTTTGAAACATCTTCGGGTGATGCATGTTTGCCGTTGAAGTTTGTTCCTTTTCCCTCTAAGCAGTTCTTTTAATCCTTCAGTTTAATTGGCCATTACTTGCCCTAGTAAAGCTATCAGTAAAAAAAATATTTTGAAGTCATGGAATACTTAAAATTTCAGTTGTGTTTCTTTTTTCATATAAAGGGCTGTGAATACGTACATGTCTGAAAAATCCACCTCCCACCCCAGAAGGAAAGCATATGGCCCCATAACACCTACCCTGGACGTAGCTTTCTCTTTCTCCTCTCTAGTTTTTATTGCAGCTCCCCTATATACTAATTAAGTTTATAATATTTGATATAGACTACAATTATTCTTTTTAAATTTCTGACTTCTGAATAAGTGTCCTTCCTGTTTATGTGTGAGGAAGGTGCTTCCTTTGTTTATTCATGTAAGTTTTAGAGAACCTCTGTGAGGCACCTACTTTCTGCAAGAAATTATAAGATGTAGCATTAGAGAAATTGCATTTTTATAATGTTTTCCATTTTAAATAAGGTTTATTGAGATGTAAGTCATATACCATAAAATTCATTTTTTAAAAAAAAATTCATTGAACTCTGGTTTTTAATACGTTCACAGAGCTAGGCATCCATCACCACAATCTAAGTTCAAAACACTTTCGTCACACTGGAAAGAAACCTCCTATCCATTAGCACTCATTCCTCATTTCTCCTTCCCTAGCCCCCAGCAGCCACTGATCTACATTTCTGTCCCTCTAGGTTTGTCTATTCTGGACATTTCTTATAAAGGTAAACATCTAACATCTATTTTGGGGGGCTGACTTCTATCATTTAGCACAATGTTCATACATGTTCTAGCACGCCTCAGTTCTTTACTCTTTTCTATTGTAGAATAATATTCCATTGTACGAATGTGCCACATTCTGTTTATCCATTCATCAGTGGATGGACATTTTGGTTCCACTTTTTGACCATTATGAATAATGCTGGCTCTAAATATTCACATACAAAATTTTGTATGGTTATGTTTTCATTTCTTTTGGTTCTATAACCAGGATGGAATTGCTGTGGTTACTTTATGTTTAAAGATTTGAGGAACTGCTAAGCTTTTTTCCACAGTGTGTGCCCCATCTTACATTTCCACCAGCACCACTGAGATGGAGGGGTGCTGTTTTCCTCATCCTCACCAGTGCTTGTATCATTATTTTGATTATAGCTGTGCTAGTGGGTAGGAAATAGTATCTCCTTTTGGATTTTGTTTCTTTGACTATAGATGTTGGGCATCCTTTCATGTTCATATAGGCCATTTTTCTGTCATCTTTGGGGAAGTGTCAATTTAGATCCTTTGCCCTTTAAAAAAATGGGTTAGTGGTGTTTTTATTGAGTTGTAAAGGTTCTTATATATTCTGGATAGAAGTCCTTTCTCAGATACTCAGTTTGCACATATTTTCTTCCATTCTGTGGAAGACATTTTCTTGGTGGTATCATTTGCAGTACAAAAGTTTTATCTATTTTTATTTTCATTTGTGCATTTGGTGTTATACCTAAGAAGCCATTGTCTTAACCCAAGGTCAAAAAGATTTCCTCTTATGTTTTCTTCTAAGAGATTATAGTGTTAGGATCATAGACCTAACTCAATTAACATTGAGTTAATTTTTCTTGTGTGTATGCTGTAGGATAGGGGTTCAACCTAATTCTCTTTCATGTGGATATCCAGTTGTCCTAAAACAAACTGGTTGAAAAGATTATTCATTCCCCATTGAGTTTTCTTGGCACCCTTGTCAAAAACAAATTTGCCATAAATGAAGAGGTTTATTTCTAGACTCTTGATTCTATTCCATTGATCCGTGTGTCTGTTCTTATGCCAGTGCCACACAATCTTGATTACTGTAGCTTTGTAGTAATTTTGGAAATCAGGATATGTGAGTATTCCAGTTTTGTGCTTTTTCAATATTGTTTTGACTATTCTGGGTTGCTTGCAGAAAAATATCCTTTTTTTCAGTTACCATTATATTTCTACTTGGGAGAGTCCATGGCTTAAAACAAAAACAAAAACAAAAAACAAATCAAACACAACACTAGAAAACATATTTTAAAAAAGTCTCCTTCAAAAGCTCAGACATGCCTGGTTTGCTGGAGACCACTAACGAATGGTATGTCATTCCATATGTCTTATTGTACAAACTTCTCTGTAGTTTGCTGTATGAGTTAACAATTTACTCCAGAGCCTATGCCACATCCTAATAATCTATTTAAGCAGTCATATAGAATTCCATTGTAATGATAAATTGCAGTTCATTTAATCAGTTCCTTAATGATCGATATTTACGTTAATTATGGGGTTTTTTGCTATTACAATCAATGTTGTAATGAACATGTTTTGGGCATGCATCTATATATTTGTATAAACAGATAAATAGTAAGCTCATTTCCTAGAAATTGAATCCCCAGGTCAAATATATGGGCATTTTATATTTGTAAACATACAGGCAGATTACGTTCATGCAAGCTTTTGAGGATTTTAAATATGTTTCTAAGTGTCATTTGTAATTATTTTCCTGTGAAATCTGTATTCTTGCTCTCCATATTTCTATTGCATTCATGACATTATTGAGTTAAAACCATTTTTTATATATTATTGAAATTAATACTTTGTCAGGTGTTTCTTTTGCTTGGGAAAAGTAATAATTACTAATTTACTCCTCACCCAAATCTCTCATGTAAATATTACCCCCCATTCTGTTAAAAATGAGGAGCCTGAGTATAAACCTATATATGCGGCTATAAATGAAGGAAATCTACTCAGAATCTAACACTTTGGTAGAACGCTGAATTCCATAGTAATATGTATGTTGACTTTTATTTTCAAAGCACTGTTATCAGATATCTTTAACTTCTGAATTTGAAACACAATATCATGTTATGAAACAAATTCATTTTTATGAGACAAAAATTAAAGATGATGTGTATATCAGAACATTTTTCTGGAAAACAATTTGTTTATGGAATAAACAGAATACTCTGGTTGGTAAGGTAATTAAAAAAGACAAATGTATATTGAGAACCAATCTGTTAGAAAATGAAGAATAAAATCTATCACATAATTGGCATAAATTTTCTAATGGAATTTTCATATCATCCCTAACAGAAAGTTGATTACTCCTGTACATTTGGCCAGCATTGCTGGCAGGTGGGAAGCAGGAAACTTGATTGATTGTCACTAGCCAAAAGTTACAAAAATTCATGTATATTCTTTCAGCATTAACATGAATCAATTTTACCTGATTTTTAATTTTTGAGGTATAATTATACATATAATTGAAGACAAATCAGAGGTATACAACTGAACAATTTTTACATGTGTATATACTCAAATAACAGTTTCCCATATCAAGATGCCCAACTTCAGATCCCTTCTTTAGCCTCCCATGTATATTACTAATGGACATTTGGATTGTTTCCCATTAGGGGTTATGTTCTTGGGGCATATGCATTAATTTCTGATTATTATCTCTGTAGTAATGTAATTGCTGGGTCATAGGGGATAAATATGTTCAGCTTTAGTAGATAATACCAAAGAATTTCCCAAAGTACACTCCCAGTAGCAATGTATGAAATTTTCACTTACACTGCACTCTTGCTAACATTTGATATTGTCTACCCTTTTCATAAATTTAGTGATTTGAAATGTTGTGTCACATTATCACACTGTAATTTAATTTTTATTTCTCTAATGACTTATGATGTATGAACTTCTTAATGATTATTGGCCATCTAGATATTATCTTTCATAAAGTCTTCAAGATTTGCTAACTTTTTTTAAAGATATTATTTATTTATTTATTTGAGAGAGAGAGAGCACAAACAGGGGAAGTGGCAGGGAGAGGGAGAAGCAGGCTCCCCGCTGAGCAGCGAGCCCGATGTGGGACTCGATCCCAGGACCCTGGGATCATGACCTGAGTGGAAGGCAGATGCTTAACTGACTAACTCAGGTGTCCCAAGATTTGCTAACTTTTAAAAATGTAGTTGATTGCCTGTATATTGATCTGTAAGACATCTTAAATACATTTGTATATACGAGATATGAGTTTTTTAATTTATGTATATTTTTTCTATAGTTTGTCATTTTATATAATATCTCTTAAGAGGACAAAGAGCACCGTGGGATTACATTGTTTGGTTTTAATACCAAATTCTAGAACCCACTTGAAAATCACGTTCTTAACTGAAAAGATTATCTGACAGATAATAATAATAATAATAATAATAATAATAATAATATCTGTCAGATAATGATATACAAAAACAAATATTCTGTTATAAATTTACATAAAATTAATATTCCAAATTATTTGTGATAGTATTTTTGTCATAAAGTATTAATTGGGAGAGATTTACAGAAATGTGACTTTTAATCAGAACTATAAATAATTGATGCACAGTACCTTGGCACATGGCATGCAAGAGATTATTTCAGACATCAAAAATAAAAGGTGCAAAACTGCAGGGTAAGTTTTGAGTTCTGACATTTCAAAATTGCTGATTATTCTAGATTAGAAGCTATTTGAATTTAAGGCACTAGTATGTGAGATATTTTTGATAATATGGTATATATATATACATATATATGAATATATATATTGGAATATACTATATATATGTTGTCTTGGCTATTCTAAGATCTAGCACGGTGTGCAGAAAATTGCTTAAGATTAAATGAGTGTCAGAATGAGCAGATCGATGAAGGAAGAGCTTGGAATTTATAATTGGAGAAATCAGGAAATAGCAATAATGAGAGTCATATTATAAATGATGAAAGTATATACATATAATATATGCTGTCTCTTTTGCTATATTGTGTCAGGGGCAATTTTGATATGATTTAATAATTGCACGATATGGAGATAAATGGAAAAGCAATTTGAAGGAAAATAAGCAAATTTATGCTATTGGCCTCTGAATTGGGAGAAATGGTGATATGATGACATGAGATGATAGAGAAGCAGATAATTGACACATATGATAGAGAAGCAGATAATTGACACATAGTGCGTGGACAATTACTAAAGCTGATATTTTTAAGTCTACAAGGCAATAGGCATAAATGAAAAGATATAAAGATAATAAATGAACTCACTTCATCTTT
>NW_024423675.1:32595134-32660420 GCF_017311325.1 Ursus maritimus
CCTATGTGCCTTTGGTTTTAAATTGCACTTAAGGTCCGTATGAACAATGAGCAGCCCAGAAATGCAAATATTAGGACAGTGGAAGGAAGAAAAAATGCCTAAACCTTACATCAAATATGATGAGTAAGTGGAGCAAATTTTGCTTCAAAAATTCAAAATTTTGCTTTTGAATGAAGGCTATTTTTGACAAGATGTACATCGTGAACTAGAGGTGCTTTCTATTTGGGAGACATATTTGATTTTAGAAATTTAGAAGGGGCGCCTGGGTAGTGCAGTCAGTTGAGTATCCGACTCTTGGTTTCGGCTCAGGTCATGATCTCAGGGTCGTGGGATCGGGCCCGTGTCAGGCTCCATACTCAGTGCAGTGTCTGCTTGAGACTTTCCCTCTCCCTCTGCCCCTTCCCCCCACTTGTGCATGCTCTCTCTCTCTCTTTCTCATAAGTAAATCTTAAAAAAAAAAAAAAAAGAAAAAGAAAAAGAAAAAAATTCAGATGGAGTAGGATAGGGACCAGAGAAGAGGAAGTAGATCACTGGATACTGAATGGATGACTACGTTATAAAGGAGAACAATAAGGAGAATTGACTTCATGTTTCTTTCTAATTCATGCAGCTTTTTACCAATGCTCCTCCTCCCAGAGTAGAGAAGGCAGGTTTTAGGGTTTATATCCATGATTCATGCATGCGTAAGTATTTATTGAACACCTTCTCTGTGCCAGGAACTGTCGTAGGTGCCAGGATTTCAGTATGAGGAAGACACACAAGGTCTTTCATTCTAGAGAGAAAAGAGAGAAAAGAAACCATCTAAGATAAATACATGAACAAGATAATTTCTGAGTGAAAAATGCTATGGACAAAATGAACAGAAAGGTGCCGTAGAGACTTAAAATTAAGGACTCCTTTAGCTTGGGTACTCAAGCGAGTCTTTTCTGAAGATGTGACCTTTATGATGAAACATGAATAGTCACCTCTAGAGTGATCTGGGGGAAGAGTGTGCCAGGTAAAGAACATGGCAAGTTCAGGAGTGCTAAGCCATTGTTTAGGGATTAAAAGAAATTCAGTGTATCTGGAAAAGATTGGGTGGGGGAATCCTAGCACAGTATGTTTGCAGAAGTCGGCAAGGTAAGGCAGATCCCATAGGGCATTGTAGATGACTGGGAAGAGTTGCAATTCTACCCTGAATCAAAGAGAGAATTGTTGGAAAGCTCTAACTAAGTCAAAAAAATCCAGTTTATAGTTTTAAAGATCATTTGAATGCTTTGTGGAAAATGCAAAAGTGGAGGTAGGGAGCTTAGGCAGTCACAGGGGTACATATGAAAAATCATGGACTCACTAAAGCAGTAACAAAACACATGGAGATATTCCTGGGACATATATTAAGGAAATGGCAACCAGGAATTAAATTATCTAGGGTTACGGTGGGAGCTGGGTCCAATAAGAAAACAAAACATGTATGTATATGTATGTCTATATCTAGCGTGTCCCTTCCTTCTTATTGATTACAATTATGTGCGTGTTCCTATCTAGTATATTGATAGTTTGATTATATGTTAAGGGTTTCTAAAAGCCATTTAAGAAAGTTCACCAACTAGTTGGGTTTTGCTTTTTTTTTTTTTTTGGTTTGGCATTATTCATAAATGAAAGAATCAATCCTATAAGAAGTAGAACTGTTGTTTTCTTTTTGAAAGATTGGTGCAGTTGTGTTTACATTGGCCTATGGAACCATTGTTGAAATTAAAACCTCATTTTCTCATAACGGATATCTCTGTTGTTGAAATTAGAACCTCATTTTCTCATAACGGATATCTCTGCCAAGGATCACTGACACATGATTGGATGAGATTATCAGCTGTTCTCCCTTTACTGTCTTATTTACTCCATTCTTGATCATGTATGTATGGTTCTCAAACTTTTTCATTTGTGGCTCTAACACTCAGCCTCTTGAGGTTTTTATTTTTATTTTTTTAATTTTAACAATCTAGCTAAGAGGATTGTCTGTCATTCTCAGTTTGTTTATGTTGATCTCATTAACGTAAATGGAAATTAAACTAATGTGGATGTGGGAGATTGTTTTACTTCTTAAGCTGTGATTTCCTTCTGGTAGTTACATTTTTTTTATGTTAATGAATACAACCTGCTTACCATTTTAAAGTGGGCTAAGCACGGAGAACAAATTTAATTAGAGATGAAAGGGAGACATTTGTGTCCGCATTTACTCCAACTGCCTACATTTGTAGTTTTCTGCAAAAGCCTGCATATCAAAATTCCTATACAGAATCCAATATGAAGAATCTGTTTTTTCTCTTTGTATTAGTTTGCTAGGGCTTCCATAACAAAATACCACAGAGTGGGTGGCTGGACCACCGACATTTATTTCCTAACAATTTCGGGGTCTCGCGGTTCAAGATGAAGGTGCTGGAAAGGTTGGTTCCTCTGAGGCTTCTGTCTTTGGCATGCAGACAAGATGGTTACTGCCTTGCTGACTCTTCACCTGGACGTTCTCTATGCGCAGGTATCCCTGGCGTGTCTGTGTGTTCCAGTCTTTGTAAAGACGCCAGTCAGATTGGATTAGGGCCCTCCCTTACAGCCTCATTTTAACTTAATCACCTCTTTTCAGGCCCTGTGTCCAAATAGTCAGATTCTGAAAATATGGGTGTTAAGCCTTTAACATGAAGGAAGGGAGAGACAATATAGGCCATAACCCCGCTGAGGACTGGAATGAAACAAGTTAAAAGTATGATAGTATGCAAGAAAGTATTAAATCAAAATAGATTTCCCAGCCCAAGAATGCTTTTGTTAACTGTCCACGTAATTAAAATCTCTAAAGTTTTGTGATGAATAGGGCAAAGTTAGTCACTTAACTTCAGCTGGTAAGATTCACTGTTTTATTCCCTTCCTATCCAGACACGCAAGGCACCTCAGGATTTCACTCCAAGACTAGCCCACTTGATATTTTAGTCCCTTTGGCTGATGAAAACCTTGCAGTATCCAGTTGGAGAAAACAAAACTTAAATCTGCATGCCTAGGCCAGACTCTTTCCTGCTTGCCCGGTTCTTGTACTGCATGGAACTAGCTCATCAGATGCAACTTTAATAGCTATTATAGTAAGTGCCCAGCATTGGCCTGTGTGGGAAAGAAGCATAGTCTTGGGAGGTCAGAGGCCTGAGTTTATAGACCAGCTGTGCTGCTTACTTGATCTTAGGCATCCATTTGCTCATCTGTGAAATGGGGTTATTGGTGCATATCACATAGGGTTTTGATGCTGATTGAGGTGAATAACATAGATGGCAATCCTGACACACGTGTATATTTTAGGGCAATTAGAATATCAAGGATATGGTAGACTACTATCTTTTACTCATTCTCTCACTTCTAATCCACTTTCTGTCATTGACGTTCCCATATCTGTTTATCCAAAAGGACCCCAGGTCTTTGCTAGAACATGTAGCAAGGTGCAGCGTGACAGAAACCTTCAGTATTTTGTCTTAACTTCACTGTATGCAAACCCTGGAGGATTAACATTTTTATATATTGTTTATTGCTCTCCCCGAAAGAAACTTTTCTTGACTGTAGCAAGATGTGGTAAAACCACTGAGGGACACTCAAACTCCAATCAACCAGTATTTGTAGTGGTGGCTTCTACTGAGCACTGTTTTTACCAGGACTCAAAAATGCCTGCCCTCAGGGAGTTGTACGTACTTGGCAAGTAGAAAGTATGAAGCCGAGTAGTGAACTCCTCTTTGGCCTCGGAATTGTGGAATCATCAAAATTGAGGAACTAAGACACACAGAATTTGAAGTGGCCTGAGAAACCCACGAGCAAGAGGCTATTTTTACCTGTGAAATTTTCATTATTTAGATGTGTCCAATACCAAATTATGCCTGTGGGAGAAAAATGTGAATAATGCTGATGATGCAATATAGCTGCCCAGACTCTCAAGCTGCAAATACTAAACCATGAACTTGGCAACGGGGGAGAGTGTTCAGTGTTCCACAGTCAGCCAGTGTTTGCCTTCCCCCCTTTTTTTTGTCTTGCTACTTCTTTTTAAAGTCATCATGGGAGTTGGGACTTGGCAACGATGCTTATTCTGACGAAGCAATGAGGCTCATTTGGCAGGGGGAGGGGGAGGGCCATAAACACTGGCTTGCATATCCCATCAGAGTACAATCAGGAAAAGATTCTTCCTTCAAGATAATATACCTAGTGGGAAATCTATTCGGTTGGGGGAAGTGATCTACAGCAAATAAAGGGACAGAGCTATAGGGTAGGAAAAATAACCCTTGCTTTATCTACACAGCAGTCTCTTCTCCTTCACACTAAGAGCTAACAGCAGCAATCTATTCTCAATGCCTCTCTCCCGCTCAAGCCAAGATCCGATTGCTCCCAAGTGCACTTGTGTGTTACAAGCTCTCAGGAGGGTACAAGAGTAATTCTACCAGTGAAATATATTCAGGTTTTCTTTTGGAACAGCTGTATTGGGGAACAACCCTATCTTCCAGATTAAATATATGCATCATTATATGTTACATACTGTATATATGTATAAAGTGGGCCTCCAAATACATGTCTGATTTATGTACAAGCTAAATGTGCATTTAAAACAAATGATTTTGCATATATCTCAGGTGCTAGAATGACTGGACTTGATTAATTAAAACTAAGGAAAGCAGTTTTGTTACGCTGAGGCTAAACTACTGAATCGAAAAATTTCAGATTCAGAGGAAGGGTGATTTATATAACGATGTTTATGCATGTATTATGAATCTTTTTTTGAGTTTTGTGGAATTTCTGAAGTCTGAATTTATAATCAGACTACAATGAAATTTTAGTTTTATCTGTAAGGTATCTCCTTTACCATAGGAGTACACATGAACAGATAGAAATTCCTTTTTTTTTTTTTTTTGCATTTCAAGATCCAGTTATACTCTGGTAAAAGTCACTTTGTAAGGACTTTCTTAGGTATAGCATTTCTATATATATCGATTATTAATTGAACTATTTTTATTTGCAGTTTTAAGTTACACTAAATGAGATTGTCTTTGAAAGGACTGTGGAAAGCCGGCTCTCAATATATTAAGTTATAAATTATCATACTAATAGAAAATGAATCCAAAAGCAAGATGACTTTATCTTTTGAAATTTCTGTGAATGCTTTTTAATGATAATACTCATGCTACTGGGAATAGCAATGATGCCAGGGTTTCCCCTTTATAAATTGAAACCTGAAGTTTGTAATTCTTGAAATAATGAAAAAAAGCATGCACAAGACCTATTATATAAGAACACCAACTTCCAGAACATGTGTGTCTGTTTCAGATTTTTTAATTATTTGAGGTTTGACATCGACTTTAAGTTTAAGATAGCCTTTGAAAATTAAAACAAATTATATTTAACATTTTTCTTTTTTGAGGAGGTCAGAACAATCTACTATGAAATCCCAGTTATACCTTCACTTGGTTTCAAGCAGATCAGATAATTCTTTAAACATCTGTGTTCATGGTGAAATAGTGATATTAGTATATACCTCACAGGGTTATGTGGGGATTAGTTGAGACTATATATATAAATATATAAATATATAAAAGCACTGACACACAGAGTAAGCCCTGCATAGGAATAAAGGCAGTTAGATTGGAATGATGGAGGACTACTATCTTCTATCTGATTGATCATCCCCTTATAATCTAACTTTTGGATCTTTCTACTTTGTGACATCAAGAAGTAGATACTCATTCAATGAGATAGTATTAAACATGAATGGATGAAGAATTTTGTTTTTTTTTTTTTTTTACCCTATTAAAAGGGAAAATCAATATGGTACAATATAGAGGAATTGAACTACACATGTATATATGAGAAAGGAGTAGAACTTATGCTGTATGCTAGCTACAAGTACCATCTGGTGTTTCCATAACAGTTCAGGTATTCCACTTCCAGAATGTTTATGAGACTTGGAAATAAAGATTCATTTCAAAGGGTGGCAGGTGACAAATGTTGATCACAAACTTTAAATTGCTATGGGCCAGATAGGTTCTATCAGGAAGAGAAAGAGCCTTAGTGAAAGACGTCCTAGGAAGGGAAGCCCAGACACTCTGGGGCCAGGCATTGTGGCCTGCCAATTTCCAACCTGGAAGTAGCTTTTGGGGGTATTAGTAATGTGATACCTTTTAAAGAATTCCTTATGTTTGAACAGCTAATACAGTCATACTTCCCCAGACATGAAGTCCTTTTAGGCAAAGTTCTAATGCATGTAGATTTACTGTTTAAATAGGAGTATTCTTAATCTAGTGGAAATAAGTTTTGTTTTCCAAGTCTGTGTTACAGTTACATACCGTCTGGCTTGCAGTCTCCTGATTTTCTGATTCTACTCTTGCTATACTAAAATGTTGAACACATTTATATATCAAGCAAAGTGTGCTGTCTTTGATCTTCATGCTGTTAATATTGGAATACTAGTTGATGTTTCAAAATCTACATAGTTGTTGATTCAAAATATTCAATCTGTGTGAATTAGAGTAAGTTAGAAATTGGACTCTTAAATATATTTGATTTGATTTGATTTTTTTTAATGATTTGAGAGAGAGCGAGAGAGAGAGAACAAGCAGGTAGAGGGGCAGAACGAGAGAGAAACAGACTTCCTGTTGAGCAGGGAGCCCGATGTGGGGCTTGATCCCAGGACCCTGGGATCATGACTGGAGCTAAAGGCAGATGTTCAACCAACTGAGCCACCCAGGCACCCCTCCTAAATATATTTTAAAAACAGTTTTTTGTTTTCTTTTTTCCTGAGGAAGAAATATGCTGTAGTTAGAAAACAAATACAAGATTTTCTGGGAAACATGCCTGAAGTATAAAGAACAATGTTACTTGATATTTGTTTATAAGTCTAAAATGTGTCCATAAGAAATGTATTAGACAATTATGGTCAGTTTTGTACAAGGCCATTAAGAATGTCTCACTCATATATTTTTAAATTTACTATACTATATTTGTATTATAGATATTTTAAAAAGCAAGAATTTTTACAACTATACTCCTAATCTGAGATCCTCCAAAATTTTGCCATATGGTTATGTTCTAACCAAAATATCTTGACATAAGAATTTTTAGTATTTATAATCTGTGCAAATGGTAAGACATTTCATTGGCTTACAGAAGTCTTCCATATCTAATTTCTCATTTAATCTACTAAAGCTGTGTTCTGTAATTTTACTATTATACTTGTGAATTCTACTTGAGAATCCATTGCATGAAGAAATTTGGTGATATCGAAGGTTAATCTAAAGGGAAAAAAAGCAAACAGATAATTAAATGAAAACTGGAACCTGAAGATTAAAGGGAAATAGGGTTGTTTGTTTGGGAAGAGACACAACTGATCTTAAGTTATAGGACAGCTTTAATATTGAAGACAAAGAACAGTTAGTCTACATTTATACAAATGATGGGTTTCAGATAAAATGAAATGGAAATTGAAGGAAGACGAAAGGAGTGAGCAAGCGATTGTAAACAACCCTGGAGACACTGAGAAGGCACTGAATCTTTAGTTCTACTTCTTTGACTCAGTCAGCATCGGGTGGATATTTGGATTTTCTAAAAATTCCCATCAACCTATATATAAAGTAAAGTAGGAAAAAAAAGTTTTATATCCTGTGAAGGAGTTTTGTGAAAACTCCTCCATAGGGACAGAGATTTAGACATGATTAAGCAGATATTTTGGTGCACTGATTTCAGTACTTCAAAAGAACTTATCAGGTAAACTCTTAGGTGTCAAGTGCCATGGAAATCCAAAGTCCTAGAGTAAAGTAGCATAGCCTGGTGGGTCCCAAACAGTCACCTCAGGACACCATAAGGAACTCACAGGGCACCATGAGATTTGTCTAAATTTTCAAGGAAAATAAGGATGCATGGCATCTGTGAGACATCACACAAGCTACTACCTCCAGGGAGTTCATGGATTTAACACTAGAACACAGTCATTCCTTTTGATAATGTTAGTTTTGAGAAGTTGAGTTTTCAGTCATTCCTGGGAAAAATGAAAATACCATGGGAAAATCTATGTGGATTAGGGGATAAGGGTGGTGATGTCTAGTCAGATTCAAGGTTTAAAGTATCGCGCAGCTTCCATACTATGGCACAGCTCACTCATACTCCTAGTGAGTAACTGTGGTTATTTAAGAACAAAGTAAAATATTATTTTTTTCTTTCACTTGCCGCATTAGTTTTTCAAATGCCTACTAAATGTTAGACCATAATTTGTAATTTTAAGTTGTTTGGACTTGACTTATGAAACTGGACTGCTAGATTTTTTTCTGGGATGTTGTGAAAAAAAATTATGAATCACAAAGGTGACTCTGAAACCACAAAATTGAGAATCTGTCATTTTTTTTACATTTGCTTCTGTTTTAAAGCAATGCATCTCATATCCTTTGCATTTTAAAGCAAATGCATCTCCTATTCTTTATAATATGCCTACATTGGTAAAAGTACAGATTGAACCCAATCGTTGTAAATTTATGACAGAACATCAGACTTTACGCTATAACTTAATTGCTCCTTTAAATGACTTCCATGGTCAGAAGGTGCTCTTTCCAGTCAATTCTGTGGGGGTTTTGAGATGTTTCTTATTATCATTAAGGTCTTGAAAAATCTAGATTCCTTTCTTATTTCTTTAAAGCCAAGAATTTCCCAAGCGAAAAAGAATATTTTAGTGATAACCTATGTCCTCTGTCCATGGCTCTTTGTGGTGTTAGCAAAAAGCATATATTGGGACCTTACAAAAATTTTGAACATTTTGAAATAAAAAATGTACTTAGATATATCAAGAAGCTTTCTTCAGTAGCAGTTCTTTCAAATTAGAAATGGAATGTCTCTTGAGGAAAAACTAGAATCACTAATTGTAGACTTAATAAAATGTTGCTAATAGGCAGAATATTCAACTTTGAATTGAAACTTCCAGCAGTGAGAAAATATTAAAGGATGTAATTCTACAGTTTATTCACTTTCCTCTTTTGTTACATATTCTCAATATGCTAGGTTGTTTGAAAATGTTGTTATGAAAATGTAGCCTCCAACTCTCAAAGTCAGTTCATGTGTTTTAACTTCAGTGATGCTTTACAGATTCATTTATTTGACTTAGTCTCCTGAGTTTGAGACCTGAGACATTGCAGGGCAATGTTTATCAAAGTACATGTGACCAGAGAGACATGCTTCTAACCATTTCCTTTGCTTTTGAGAATCCCAGTGCTCTATGGAGTCCACAGAAACATCAAGCATTTATTCCGTCTTGATGCCATATTACTTGTCATTACATTTGAATCAAAGATGAAGAGTTTGGGGCAAAATCTAATTAGTATCTGCCCTGCCTTATGATATTTTTTTTCAAATTGAACATTTAGATTTTTAATAACACCTAAGATTATATGACATCATTGACAGTTTTTATGGCTATATATGCTGGCCATAGTTCTGTAGAACTGCAAAGGGTAGCTAGGGACTAATCACCTCACATAGATCTGGGGCAGCTGACCAGTAAAGATGCTGTCAGGGTAATCATACTTTAGATTTCTAAAAATTGTATGGCATTTGTGGGTGTGGTGACTGGAATAGAATTAAAATAGCTCTCATTTGTCCTAGCTGAAATCATGGTTTAGAATTATATAACAGTGTAGTTGGAATACTGGGGTGTGTATACTGAATTTTAAAGAGAACTTTTTTGGCTATACGTAGAATATTAAAAACTGTTAAATTTCAGTTACTTATGGGTTACAGATAATTTCCTTTTATGTAAAAAAATGCTAAGGAATGTATATAACAGGAGTTACAGTCTGTCAAGTTTGTTTTTATTTTTTAAATCTGTGGTTGCACACTAGGAATTACATGTTTTTTATTGTGTATCATTCTTTGAATAATATAACTTTCATAGACATTGCCTGTTTGTTATCCAGTTAGATTTATATGTATTAAGGTATTGTGAAATTCACCCTGGTATCAGCACTTTATCTCAAAAGGAGAATCAAGCAGAATAATTACAATGAGTAGTAATAGCCTCTTGTAAATGTAATCAAGTGTATTAAAAGCAATTTCCTTAGCAGCCATGTCACTTAAATGTTGACAGGTAGAAGGACTTCCTATAATGGGTACTCAACCAAATTCGTTTCTAACTTCAGGCTTCTCCCTTTTCCTCTTGTAGTATCTCCCTTTCTGTAAATCCTCACCTGGTTTACTTCCTCATTTCATTCAGATTCAGCTCAAATAGGACCTTCCTTTGCCTTAACGTCTAATAGTTTCCACTCTCCTCTTTGTACTCTGTTGCTTTACAGCTATTTGATTCCATCACAGAATTATTTGGCATTATGTAAATGTTTTTTATTTATTTTTCTGTTGTACGGCTCTCTGTAATCTCCATGGAAATAAGAACTTTGTCTTGTTCAGTACACCTGGAACAGTATCTGGCAAAGAAGGCATTCTACAAATATGTGTTGAATGAATGAGTAAAAGAGGATGCTATGTCATTTCCGTATATAGTTTTCTTTACTTAGCCTAACTTGGATTTATCTCCAAGTTATGTAGAAGGTCTGCAGGGAGAAGTATCTCCAGTGTGTGGCAAAAGGTATCTGACCAGACAAAATCATTAAATTTAATAGCTAGAGTTGGACAATGAAAGCACTGCAGTAACTCATTATAGAAGATTTCTCTGTATCACATTCTGCTCACACGGTGAACTGATTTTATCCTGAATAAGGGGATCTGTAGCTTCTTGGTTTCTACAGAATCTTTTGATATTGTCTGTAAATACGGTGAATTTGGCCTTAAGGAAGCCCCATTTTATGAACAATGTATGCGTTCAGGCCACAAAAATATAATTGCAAAGAGAGCAATAAGTGTTTTAGTTTCAGAAATATTCTTAATACACATTTGATTGTACCTAGACTGTCTACATCAAACTCTGTTGACAAACCCAGTCACATCTTTTGTCTTTTTCAATAAACTGATTATTTGCTGGTAGAATTAATCATAATTAACTCCTGCGTTCTCCATAAGCTTTCCTAACTTACTGTCTCAACGTTGACCTCTTGATCCTAGTGAAGGAAATTTCATATAATTTCTTTAAAAGCTTTGTCACTATCTTTTAAAAACATTTTTATAATTCAGATCTTTTTTTTTTTTGAAAATTTGATTTAGGTGGGAGAGAGATGAAAATAAATGAAATAAAGACTACCACTTGAACATCATTTTGCTACTAAACGTACATTTTATCACAGTTTCTACAGCCTTATCCATGTCAGTGAATATTATACCTTTTTAAAGACATACTGTCTGGGGAGCTAATTGTGATGTCAGAAATCCATTGAGACTTTTCCCAAGTTCTGTTCTCTAGCATATCATTCTAATTTTAAAATTTTAGGACCTAGAGATTTTCATCTTTTCATTTTAGTCATAGTAATTTGAAATGAAATGGCAGAGTTTGACGTAAGAGTAAAATATGTGGGTTAGAGAATTTATTTCTATAATTTATGGAGGTCTTTCCTCAAACATTTTTTTCATAATAGGTTAAATTTTCAGGCAATTAGAAAACTAGATATTTGTCATAATACAAACAATGCTAATTTTTCCTGATAGGAAGAATTTTATTAGAGAAATTAAACAAGTGTTTTTGCATTATAAAACACAGATTTTGGTGTTTTAGCTTTTGAGGTCTTTAATTCTGTACTAGGCTTTTAAAAACTGTCTTATGGAACCCATTACTGGATTTTGAATTAAATATATTGAAACCTGTGTTTTCTCATGTAGAATGAGTGAAGAATAGGATAGGAAAGGATAGAAATATATGTGTGTACAGCAGTCTCTTTTCACTTATTTGATGGAGGTCAAGCCAATTATAAAAATTTTCGTGATTTTGTGGCACCTGGGTGGCTCTGTTGGTTAAGTGTCAGACTCTTAATTTCTGCGCAGGTCACAGTCTCAGGGTTGTGAGATCAAACCCCTTGTTGGGCTCTGCGCTGGACATGGAGCCGGCTTAAGATTCTCTCTCTCCCCCTCTCCCTCCCTACCCCTCACTCTATCTTTCTCTCTTAAAAAAAATCTTGATTTTAACTTTCAAAAGTCTGTTTCTGTTGCTTAATATGTACTATTGAAATAATTTGCATACAACAGAATTTGGCTGAAACTTTGATTCTTTAAATCATACCACATAAGCAAGATTGCTACTTCTAAATATACTTTTGAAATTATATCCATATACTCTTAAAACTTTTCATTTAAATGGCTAAGTGGCAATTATATCATCTCAAACCATGTTGATTTTACAACTAAAGTGGAATATGATTGGAATTTAACTAACATCTTCTAAAACTCTCAGTTTAAATCAATGCCAATGTAGTTCCAAATAATGACATATTTCCAGTTGTCTAATTGCATGATATAAAATGCATATATAGTTATATTAGGAATCTCTCTTTTATAAAAGTCCAAGAGATTACTGCCCCTGTTTTCTTTTAGGAGTTTTATGGTTTTAAGGATCATATTTAGGTCTTCAATCCATTCTGAGTTGATTTTTGTGTATGGTGTAAGAAAGTGGTCCAGTTTGTTTGTTTTTCTTTCTCATTCCCTTTCCCTCCCTCCCCCTTTCCCCCTTCCTCCATTCCTTTAGTCCTTCTCTTTCTTTTTTCTTTCTTCATGTAGCTGTCCTTTTTCCCCCAATACCATTTATTAAAAAGACTACTTTTTCCCCATATTCTTGCTTCCTTTGTCATAGATTAATTGACTATATAAATGTGCATTTATTTCTGGACTTTCTATCCTCTTCCATTGATTTCTGTGTCTATTTTGCGTCAATACCATACTGTTTTGATTGCTACAGCTTGGACGTGTATCTTGAAATTCGGGATTGTGATATCTCTGGGTTTGTTCTTTTTTCTCAGGATTGCTCTGGCTATTCAGGGTCTTTGTGATTCCATAAAAATTTTAGGATTATTTGTTCTAGTTCTGTGAAAAATACTATTGGTATTTTGGTAGGTAGTGCAATGAATCTGAAGATTGCTTTGGCTATTATAGACATTTTAACAATATTCTTCCAATATATGGACACGGTATATCTTTTTGTTTGTTTGTGTCATCTTCAGTTTTTTCATCAGTTTCTTATAGTTTCCAGAGTATAGATCTTTCACCTCCTTGGTTAAATTTATTCCTAGAAAAAAATAATTCGAGATATTTTATTATTTTTGGTGCAATTTTAAAGGGACAGTTTCTTAATTTCTCTTTCTACCACTTTGTTATTAGTATATAAGAACACAACAGATTTCTGTATATTAATTTTGTATCCTGTAACTTTACTGAGCTCATTTATTAGTTCTTTGTTGAGTCCTAGGGCTTTCTAAATATAATGCCATGCCATCTGCAAACAGTGACAGCTTTACTAATTTCTTACCAGTTTTGACAACTTTTATTTATTTTTCTTATCTGATTGCTGTAGCTAGGACTATATTGGATAAAAGTTGGATAAAAAGTACTATATTGAATAAAAATGGCAAGAGTGTACATCCTTGTCCAATTCCTGATCTTAGAGGAAAAAACTTTCAGTTTTTTCACCATTGTGTAAGATGTTAGCTGTGGCTTTTTTGTATATGTGTTTATTGCTTTGAGGTACGTTTCTTCCGAATCCACTCTGTTGAGAGTTTTTATCATGAACAGATGTTGTAATTTGTTAAATGCTTTTCTGCATCTATTGAGACAATCATATGGTTTTTCTCTTTCCTCTTATTAATGTGATGTGTCGCATGGATTGATTGGGGAATGTTGAATCATTCTTACATCTCTGGAATAAATCCCAATTGAACATGGTAAAAGATCCTTTTAATGTATTGTTGAATTTGGTTTGCTAATATTTTGTTGAGGATTTTTGGATCTATGTTCATCAGGGATACTGGCCTGTAGTTTGTTTTTTCCTTTTATAGTGTCTTTATCTGGTTTTGGTATCAGGTAATGCTAGCCTTGTGGAATGAATTTGGAAGTTTTCCTGCCTATTTATTTATTTATTTTGCATAGTTTGAGAAGAATAAATATTGATTCTTTTTTAAATGTTTGCTAGAATTCACCTATGAAGCCATCTAGTCCTGGACTCTTGTTTGGGAGTTTTTTGATTACTGATTCAATTTCATTACTAGTAATTAGTCTTTTTAAATTTTCTATCTCTTTCTGATTCAGTTTTAGAAGATTATAAGTTTCTAGGAGTGTATCCATTTCTTCTAGGTTGTCCAGTTTGTTGGCGTATGATTTTTCATATATCTATAATCCTTTGTATTTCTGTGGGGTTTGTTTTTTCTCCCTTTTCACTAAGCATGACTGGCCTTTAAACACAGAGACAAACCTTGGAATATTGTGGGTTTGTTTCAGGACGACTGCAATAAAGTGAGTCAAATGAATTTTTTGGTTTCCCATAAAAAGTATGCTTATAGTATAATGTAGCCTATTAGGCGTGCAGCGGCATTATGTCTAAAACAAATAATGTACATACTTTAACTAAAAAAAATACATTAATGCTGGGGTAACTGGGTGGCTCAGTCAGTTAAGCATCTGCCTTCATCGTGGGTCATGATTTCAGCGTCCTGGAATTGAGCCCTGTGTAGGGCTTTCTGCTTGGCAGGAAGCCTGTTTCTCTCTCTCCCTCTGCCTCTCCTCCCCTCACTCTTGTACACTCTTTCTCTCTCAAATAAATAAATTTTTAAAATCTTAAAAAAATAGAAATACGTTATTGCTAAAAAATTCTATCATCTGAGCTTTCAGTGAGTCATAATCTTTTTCCTGGTGAAGAGTCTTGCTTTGATGTTGGTGGCTGCAGATTGATCAGGGTGGTGGTTGCTGAGTTTAGGGCTACTGTGGCCATTTCTTAAAACAGGGCAACAATTGAGTATGCTACATTGACTGACCGACTCTTCTTTTCACTAATGATTTCTCTATAGGTTTTTACCACAGTAGAACTTCCATCAAAATTTGAGTCCATCCTCTCAAACCTTGTTGCTGCTTTATCAACCAAGTTGATGTAATATTCTAAATCCTTATTGTCATTTCAATAGTCTTCACAACATCTTCACCAGGAGTAGATTCTATCTCAAGAAACCACTTTCTTTGCTCATTCATAAGAAACAGCTCGTCTCTTCAATTTTGATCATGAGATTGTAGCAATTCAGTCACATCTTCAGGCTCTGCTTCTAATTCTAGATCTCTTTCTGATTCTACCACATCTGCAGTTAACTTCCTCTGCTGAAGTCCTGAAGTCCTCCAGGTCAGTCCTCCTCCAAGTTGATGGTTGGAATCAACTTCTTCCAAACTCCTGTTAATGATGATATTTTGACCCCTCCATGAATCATGAATGTTCTTAATGGCATCATGATGGTGCATCCTGCCCGGAAGATTTTCAGCCTACTTTGCCTTGATCCATCAGAGGATTTGCTATCCAGGACAGCTATAGCCTATTAAGTGTATTTCTTCAATAAGACTTGAAAATCAAAATTACTCCTCCGTCCATGGACTACAGAATAGATGATGTGTTAGCAGGCATGAAAAGATAGTACTCTCACTGTACATCTCCATCAGAGCTCTGGGGTGACCAGGTGTATTGTTAGTGAAAAGTAATATTTTGGAAGTGGGTCTTTTTTTTTTATGAGCAGTAGGTCTCAACAGTGTACTTTGAATATTCAGTAGACCATATTATAAACGGATATGCCGTCATCCAGGCTTTGTTACAGAGCGCGGGCACAGTACACTTAGCGTAATTCTGAAGGGCCCAAGGATTTTCAGATGGCAAAGGAGCACTGGCTTCAACTTAAAGTCACCAGCTGCATTAGGCAGTAGCAAGAAAGCCTGTTTTTTGACACTTTTAAGCCAGGCTTGGCTCCTCTCTAGAAAAGAAAATTCTAGATGGCATCTTCCACTATAAGGCTCTTTTGTCTGCTTTGAAAGTGTGTTTTTTTAGTGTCGACCCCTTCATTTACTATCTTCGTTACATCTTTTGGAGAACTTGCTGCAGCTTCTACTTCAGCACTTGCTGCTTCACCTTGTACTTTCATGTTCTAGAGACGGTGTCTCCCCTTAAACCTCATGAACCAGCCTCTGCTAGCGTCAGACTTTTCTTCTGCAGCTTCCTCACCTCTGTCAGTCTTAATGGACTTCAGATAGAGCCTTACTCTGGATTAGGCTTTGGCATAAAGTAATGTTGTGACTGGTGTGATCTTCTAGCCAGACCACGCAAACTCTCTACATATCAGCAATAAGGCTGTTTTGCTTGCTTATCATTCATGTATCTGCTGGAGGTGCACTTCTAGTTTCTTCAGAACTTTTCCTTGGCATTCACAACTTGGCTATCTCTTTGGCACCACACGCCTAACTTTTGGCCTATCTTGGCTTTCAACATGTCTTTCTCACTAAGCTTAAACATTTCTAGCTTTTGATTTAAAGTGAGAGATGTACAGCTCTTTCTTTCACTTGAACTCTTAGAGGCTATTGTAGGGCTGTTAATTGGCCTAATTTCAGTATTACTGTGTCTTAGAAAATAGGTAGGACTAAGGAGGAGAGACAAGGGAGCAGCTGGTCAGTAGATCGGTCAAAACACACAGCTTATTAAGTTCATCATCTCACAGGGGCATGGTTTATAGTGCCTCAAAACAATTACAATAGTAGCATCGAAGTTCACTGATGACACATTACCCAAGAAATATAATAATAATGAAAAAATTTGAAGCATTGTGAGTTACCACATGTGATGGACACAAAGTAAGGAAATGCTATTGGAAAAATGGCCCTGACACAAAGTTGTCTCAAATCTTCAATTTATTAAGAACTCATCATCTGTGAAGCACAGTAAGGCAAAGTGCAATAAAACGAGGTACGCCTGTAAATTAAAAGTGATTGTGTTGATTCTTAACATTCCATAACATGAACCTTGTTTAGGCATTAGTTTTAATGTACATTAGCGTACATAACATGGATTTAACACATTTAGCATGTAATATGTATGTATTAGCATACATCACATACATTGTGTATATTACTTTTAATATACTTTAAATGCCGCTGTGCATTTTCTAGAAATGCTTTTATCTTCCACTCTCTAGTAACTTTAAACTACTATTCTAATTGCAGTTATAAAGTGAGCTAACCTATTCCTATCTCAAAAACTCTTACTCTGAAGATTAAATGTCATGAAATAATTGAGTCTTACAGAAACAACAAAAAAACAATTATGCATACAAAATACGAGTTGGTTTTTACAAAATATTCATAGGCTTTTTGGAGAATTTTGAAATAGAAATTTGCAAAAGGGCAGAAAGAGGATATATCTTGCTAACACTGGTTCAAATCTAATTCTTCCTAAAATTCTACTTAAAGTTGAAATTAAGTAAATACTGATTTTATGATAGTCATATCAAATACTATTTTCTCTTCTCTGAAAGCATGGGAAAGTGAAAGAATTTGAATATTTTCCTTCCTTACTATTATTTTTTTTTTCAGGGTTAATGCAATAGAGTGGAACAAGCAATATAAGCATCATACCTGATGTATGGTTCTCATATCTCAGTTCTTTAAACTTCACCTGAGAGTGACATCTTAATAATTGATTATTGGTCTTTTTAAAGATTTATTTATTTATTTATTTTAGAGAGAGAGGAGAGCGTGAGCATGAGCAGGGGGAGGGGCAGAAGGAGAGGGAGAGAACCTCAAGGTGTCCCCCACTGAGCACAGAGACTGATGTGGGGCTCGATCTCACAACCCTGAGATCATGACCTGAGCTCAGATCAAGTCAGACATTTAACCAGCTGAGCCACCCAGGTGCCCCTTGATTATTGGTTTGTAAACTGATAGCTATTCTTTTGAAAATAAGGATTGAAACTTTCATGCTGAAGGATTTGATTCTGTTTATATGTATTTCTATTATGTAATAGGATTTTGTTTATGTGGCCCTTTTTAAGCAAGAAGAGATATTATGTGAAATATTTCTTATTTTTATACTCTGGTGTTCAGTCTATTCTGTATTAAACCGTGAAATTGAGCATGGATGTTTATAGAATTTAAAGAAATATTTGATACATGCAGCATTAAATCTATGCTAAATAAATACAAATTAAAAAAATAAATAAAATATGCTTAGAAAGCTTCCATAGGAGAGTTTCCACCAAAATAATAATAATAATAATAATAATAATAATAATAATAATAATTAGAATTAGAATTTAAACTCATAGACTCTCACAGAATCTAGGCTTTGGGAGGAAAGTCAGAGGTTGTCCGTCCTACCTTCACACTAAGAACAGATTTAAGATCAAAGGATCAGATCTTAAATCAAATGTCAAGTATTTCCTTAAATTCAGGGTACACTTCTAGATTCAGGGAAAATAAAGATTTAAAAATATATACCTTGTGTCGTGGGGTGGTTCAGTCGGTTGAGGGTCTGACTCTTGTTTTCAGCTCGGGTCATGATCTCAGGGTTGTGAGATTGAGCCCCACGTCAAGCTCTGCGTTCAGCAGGGAGTCTGCTTGAGATTCTCTCTTCTTTTCCCTCTGACTCTCCCCCCACACTCATTCTTTCTCTCTCTTTCTCTCTCTTTCTCTCTCTCTCTAAAATAAATCCTCAGGAAAAATATTTTAAAAAGAAAAGATAAACCTTCTATTTTACAGAAGTGTGTTGGTCAGGAGAGGCTAAGTACTATAAAAGGCAACCCCATCATTTCAGTGACTTAATAAATATTTATTTCTTGTTACACTGGAGCAGGTGTAGTACTCTGCTCTACAGAGCTGTGCTGGGATCCTGCATACTTTTCCTGTCTACACTACCCTTATCTAATTCCTGTAAGTTCTGTTCATTTAACTGGGCAATGGGCAAAGAGAGTAATGGGAGGATTGCCTTAGAAGATAGTTCTGAGCCAATGGCAAAGAAGCAAGTACCACTTTTCCCCACATTTGGCTAGAATGCGGTCACATGCCCATACCAACTAAGAAGGACAGTGGAGAAAAATAGGCAAACTTGGTGCCCAGGAGGAAGGAAAAATGAGTTTGGTGACAAATTAGTCTCTTCTACAAGACCTCGCAGATTACTAGTATCAATGGAAGATTATCCCCTTGGCTCCTTTTTAACCACTTGATGACACCACTTAAGTAAGAATGAAGAGCCATGTATGTGTGGAATTTGCAATTAAATCTGAGGATTTTAATAAGCATTCCAATTAGTAGAATGATTCTTCTCTTACTTTGTGAGGCTCTCTGTCTGACTTATTAAAATAAGGCCATTTTCAGTTGAAGCAATAAGTAGGAAATTTTTCAAGTGTCATTGTAATTTGGGTTATTAAAATGGGGGTGCTCAGTGGTATTAACACAACTGACCTTCCTTGCACTTTGGATTCTATACAGAGATGGTTATTGTGGGGCTCTCATCTAAAAGACAACTGTGAAATACTTGTATAAACCTGTCATTCACCCTGGGTGACAGATATACATTCATGCATAATGGACACACACCTGTATAAAGGCATTACTGCTTGTTAAAAAAATAAAAAATCACAGCATTATCCTTCAGTCAAGGAATGTTATAATAGCCAAAGTCAATGTTAAGCAATTGAGATAATATTCCAAAAAAATTTGCTTAATTCATCTGGCATAAACTTAAATAGTTGAATTCTCCAAACATATTTAAAATTAAAACAAGCACTTAAAATATATGACAGGAGCTCCACATAATACAGACTACCTAAAGGAAAAATGAAAATTGCTTACATTTGGGATCTGATCAGTTCATACATTTCAATGACCACCCACTTTATAGATACATGTATTGCTTATATACCATTACCTTTAATACAAAAAAAGTTAATAGGCATATTCCCATGTCCCCAATCTTTCTCCGTTTCTTTTCTGTTTGCAGAATGAACTCCAAATTCATTTGTTTGTCATCCCAGATTTTCTTCAATCTGGCCTTACTAGGTTTTCAACATTATTTTCCAATCTGATAAATAAACTTGTTATTCTATGAAAAGTATTCTCCCTGGTGTGTATATAGCCTTCCTCCCTTCCACTGCCCTCTTACCATGAGTGGATTTATGTTACCATAATATGCTTTTTCAACTTTCTTTTAACTACTAAGGGTGCTGCTTCATGATCCTGTCTCACCAGATATTCTGTAGTTCGCAGTCTGGGTTTCAAGACCAGCCAGTCTTTTTTTTTTTTTTCCAATTCAGTTATTTAATGTACAGTGTATAATTAGTTTCAGAGGTAGAGTTCAGTGATTCATCAGTTGCATATATAACACCCAGTGCTCATCACATCATTTGCCCTCCTTAATGCCATCACCCAGTTACCCCATCCCCCCAACCACCTTCCCTCCACAAGCCTCAGTTTGATTCCTCTGGTTAAGAATCTCTTATGATTTGTCTCCCTCTCTGTTTACATCTTGTTTTTTCTCTCCCTTCCTCTATTCTCCTCTGTTTTGTTTCTTAAATTCCACATGAGTGAAATCGTAATTGTCTTTCTCTGATTGACTTATTTCCCTTAGCATAATACCCTCTAGTTCCATCCACGTTTTTGCAAATGGCAGGATTTCATTTTTTTGATGGCTGAGTAATATTCCATTGTATATATACCAGATCTTCTCTATCCATTCATCTATTGATGGACATCTGGGCTCTTTCCATAGTTTGGCTATTGTGGGCATTGCTGCTGTAAACATTGGGGGACTTTAACAATAGCTCCCCAAGGTTTTGGGGTTTTTTTGATGGGGGTGGATTCTTTGAGATTTACTATATCTAGGATCATGTCTTCTAAAAAAAAAAAAGGAGAGACAGAAATTGTTTTATTTCTTTCTTTCCAATATGGACACCTTTTATTTCCTCATTGTTCTGGGTACAATTTCAGTACAATGTTTAATAACAGTGGTAAAAGTAGATATTTTTACTTTTTGATCTTAGGGAGTAAACATGTAATGTCTTTAAATGTGTTGTCAACTGAAGCATTTGCCCTTCTTTGTTCTAGATTTAGTAAAAATATATAATAGCTTTATAGAAGACAGGATAAACATGAAGATTTCTGATATGTTAACACATAATTTATAAACCAAATATTATGTTTCTGTCACTATGATATGATACTGCATTATAATTTAACTGGAATATAATAATTGGTAAGGTTGAATACCTTCCATATGTTTCTCATATGTATTCTTTAGTCAGTTTCTCACTCATAAATTTGTTTTTCTTTTTTTTTTATTTTTTTTTCATTAGTATGCAAGTTATTATATATTAAGACTATTATCCTTTGCCTATCTTATATCTTGTAAAAGTGTTTCCTAATGTGGCTTATATCTTAGTTTTTTTTTAAGCTTTTCCACATAGTTTTTAAATTCTGTGGCATAAAATTAACTTATCCTTTATTTTATTATTCCAGGCTTCACATCCTTCTTTAAAAATTCTATCTTGGTAAAATAAAAAATGAGTAATATTGTTGATCTCCAAAATACTTTTGGCAACTTTACAACCCTTGAAACACAAACATAGGAGAATTTTATACCAATTACAAGTCATAAATTAGTAACTTAAAAAATATATGAACAATTTTGGTGATCCTTGGAGATAAATAAGTTCAGGAAGCATAGATAGAAGCAATGAAAAATTTTTTCTCACATATAAAGTTTTAAACATCTCCTTATAAGGGAAAAACAGAAACCGTTGAGCATAAACTGGACAATTGCAAATTTAGAACATGGCAACTTCTGACTCGGTGTGATTTCCTTAAGACTGACATTTCTGGTATAATCCTGCTTTAGTTCTGGAAATGGCTACCTTTGACATCCTTCTTTGTGGCTCAGATATTGATTTTCAGAACCTTTTATTAAAACAAAGAGCTATGACATTAGTATATACAAAAATGTAACATACACCACCAATACATTATACATTATTACAGTTACCCTGAAAAAGTGGGAAACATAATAAAAGCCAATCCTTATTTAGAGATTGTTGCATACCAACATGGTTTTAAGTGTTTTACAATCATTGCCTTTTTAATTGTCATATCCCATCCTTATGAAGTAGATACTATGCAGTAGCCCCATGTTATGCTTGAGGGTGGATGCCATAGTGTGGTTGAGTAACTTCCCCAAGGTCATGGAACTAGTCCTCTAGGGAGCCAGTATTCACAGTTGTGCCATCTGGCTCTAGACTTTGTGCCCTCTGTATGACTGGCCAGTTTGGATTGGAAGAGGAATACAAGAAATATTTTGAACACAATGTGAACAAAAAGAAGATACCCAAGTCTGACTAGAATTAGATTTTCAAATATAGTACAAACCAAGACCTTTAAATAACGTGTATCAGGTATGGTACCATGTTTGGTGAAGGAATGTGCATTTGTTTCAGATACTGGTCTTTGACCCAACACAATTGATATACCATACAGATAGTACAACCTGATTAAAATTAGCGAAGACCGTAATAGCGTTAACTTGCAGATAAAAAGAAAATAAATACAATTCCTGGATCAGGAGTTCTAAGCCAAGATGAGGAATTAAAATACTTAACTGTCAGGCCATATGTAAGATTTGTACCAAATTATGATCAGATCTAAGCACAACATAGTGAACACTAATTGATCACAGACCTGGATGTAACAGAAGGGGAAAAGTTCATTAATACAGGCTATTGAAACCTTGCCTCTCATTTAAAACTGAATAGTTTATCCATCTAACCCAAGTACAAGCAATTCTGATTCTATTTGGAATAAGTGATCTCAAATACAGTGGCTTTAAATTAGCTAATGGCTTGAAAGTGTTCTAATACTTATGTTGTAGGATCAAATAACATAAAAGCATGCATAAACAATTGACACAAATGTAAAACTCTATGTAGTTTTAATTACTTTGGTAATTAAAGTTCAAATCAAGAACCACAGAAGTTGCAAGAGTACTGTTAAGAGGAAAGGGAGGGGAACAAGGAAGTAAAAAGGCAGCGGATAGATAGCAGAGGGACCACAGGGAGACTCCTATGGTACTCAAGGCGTATTTTCTCCATTTCACCAATTACCCATGGGCAGGCCCTGGATATTGGGTCTTTTATCCACAGTATTACTTTCTGAAGGAAATTGTTACTGTGACTGTTATATTGGTTTCTTTTCCTGTGAAGCAATGTGCAAACATCAAAGAGGTTTTCTATTAGAATCAAAGTACTCCTCAATTGGAAACCTTCTTAAATAATGGATGGTACTTGAAGATGTTGGTTGTCATTTTTAATAATTAACTATGTCTAATTTTGGCAGTAACTGAACTTTTATTTTCTATGAGAGCTTGACACACTATTTGATTCAAAAGAGCAAGAGATTTAAATATGGCACAGTGCTTAGAGGCACAAATTCTGAATAAGTCTACTCCCCTGTATGACATTTTTTTCAGGTGACTTCCTCCTTTCACAGATAAATAGACCTATGTAGGTAGATTGATAAGTGAGTAGGTAGATTGATTAACTTATAGATAGACTGATCTAAGAAAGATAAAAAAATATTCAATTAAGCTTTGTCATAATGAATCTCTATAATTTCAAATATTTTTAAAAACACTACTTCATTATGAAGTACAACAAGGCAATTGTTACTATACTGTACCATACTCCAGGGTTTCATCTTATACAACTGTGTATTCTTTAAAGTTACCAGTAAAATATTTGGAATATAACAGGTCCTCAATAAATATTTCCTGAACTGGATTGATACATACTTTTTACTCTAATTACCCAAGTGGTTTTTTACAAGTAATTTTTATAAAATTAAATTTACTTATATTATGTATTTGGGAAATTTTAGGTCCAGGTGGTTTTGCTTGATAAGTAGCCAAGAAATTGCCCCTAACGTTGTTGTCTATAAGATTGTCTAAATCCATGTTTTAATAGTTTGGATTTGAAACAAATAGGCCTGCTTGAAATAATAATTCATATGGCAGATGGTTATTATGTTTTATTTACCAAACATTTATAGTGAGCAAGTTATGCCAGGCACTGTTCTAAGCACTTTAAAAACTACTGGGAAAATGTAGTTCTGGAAAATACGTATAGGAAAATATTCAGTTTGAGAAGTTTGAAACTATGCTCTATTATGTTAGTCTTTACGAAATATACTTATTAGTAGATTTCATGTTATTTATTGCAACTATGAAGCTTAGACATCACTGGAATGAAAATGTTACATATGTGAAAAATATTTTTGTATGATGAGGAATTAATCATTATCATTTTATTTTTGTACCAATTCATTTATTCATGATCTTGATCTTCTTTGGAAAATATAGATTGAGTTATGATGCTCTGCCCTGTGGGAAGTGTCCAGGTTGAAATCTTCTGGGAAGCTTTTCACATCGGGTTTAAGCAATGAGAGGTACAGTTTTTGTAGATCTTGGGATAAAAGAGGCTGAATAGATAGGTGAGAAGGAAAGTGGAAATAGAGACCTTGCAATCATAAACCAAGTGTGAATTTAGGAGTAAAATAGTGATCACACCCCCATAATCTTATTTAAATACATGCACATAGATAAAAATGTTTTTTGTTTATATTTACTACTAATTTAATGCTTGTATGTTTTATTTTATACTTCCATTATTACTAATAAAAGCATACTAACAGCTGATATAATGTATGTTAAGAAGCTTTAGAAATATCAGTTGGCGTGTCTGGGTGGCTCAGTCAGTTAAGCGTCTGCCTTTGGCTCAGGTCATGGTCACAGGGTCCTGGGATTGAGCCCCCTATGGGGCCCCCTACTCAGCGGGTAGTCTGCTTCTCCCTCTCCCTCTACCCCCCAGCTTGTGTTTTCTCTCTCTCTCTCTCACTTACTCTCTCTCAAATAAATAAAGTCTGAAAAAGTGTGATCAGTTTAAGAGTAAATTACTATAGTCTCCATATTGAGGATTTTAACTACATTTGAAAACTTAATCCTTAAATATCTATTTCTCGCATGGCAGAATTGTTATGTTTTACAAAATAGTCACATTATTTTCTCAATATAGATTTGTATTTAGTAATTGATGGATAACCATTAATTTTCATGTTAATGTTTATTAAAATTCCCCCCTAACGTTCCTTTTCTTAAACACTGCCTCTTTTTCCTTCAAAACTGTAGATTATTGATGTAGCATCTTATGATGGTTTTCAAGAGTTCATTTTATATCCTCCCTAATTAACTGAGATGCTGGGTTTCATATAGGAAATTTCATGTCTTACAACTTTTTCCACAAAACTATAAAAGACCAGAATGTGGTAGATTTACTTCATTTGCAAATGCATGTATCTCATTAGAAAACCCTGTTACTTTTTTGAGATTGAAATTTAACACTGTCACCTTCAGTATGGGAGATGTTTTTTAAAAATGCATGTTTGATTGTCATTTAGACTGCAGGAATAGTGAGGAATACAGACATCTGCCACCACACATTCAGACCGATAATGACTTTATCTGTACTTTGGCCTAATGCATAGCCTGTCAGATCATCAAAAAAGAAAAGAAGAACTCATCAGACAGTAAGAAATAGCCAGATGCTCACAGATTGATGAAAAGTCATTGTCTCTTATCTTTTAATGTTCCAAGTGTGCAAAGAAGACACTATTTATTATAAATGTAAAAAAGAAATCTAACTTATCGAACCTAAGTGCTACGTTAGGGATATGCCCAAGCATCCCGATCCCAAAATGTTCGCTTCTCTGCAGCATCCGTGTTCACCCTCTCATCTTTACCGTTAGTCCTTTAATAAAGTAGGTGTTCTCTCGATCTTGGAACCTTGAGGATCTCAAAGGTGCCCTACCCTTTTTGTAACCATTTTTGTTCATTTCATTTTCTGCCTGTGCTTACAAATCTCTTTAATAAACTCTTGATTTTTAGATCCTTCCTATGTTTTAGTCTCTCAAACTCCTCCCGGCAATATTTTGTTTTCATGTCATCTCAGGCCTCGTGATCAGCCATTTAGTTTTGTTCTCACCACCAGCTGAAGACTCCTTTGGTCCCTTGGTCTTTTACCCCCGGTATCTTGGTAGAGAACTCCATGTCCTCTACTGTACATGCTCTCTGGTTAGCTTCCTAGAGTGCTGAGAGAAGTAACAAAATTATGCTCATGATTTACCATGAGTCACTCATTTTCATAAATGATTGACTTACTTCTGGGGGAAGAAACAACTCATACAGGTTTATATTTTAACAGTTGAAACTAAAGAGATGTCTTTTTAATTTTGGGTGAAAAAAATCTAAGCTCGAAAAGCATCTTTGTTTAGTTCTAAAATTAAAATGATTGGACAAATCTAAAGAAAGTAAATCCTTGTTAAATATAGACTTACATAATTATCTCATTTCTTCAACTCTTAATCATAGATTTTAATGGATAGAGCAGTAGACTGGGGACAAGGGAATTAATTAGTAGGAAATTGAATTAATTATTACACAATGTACATCTATTCCTATCATTGGTTGGAAGAACAAATGAAAGCATTTTTTTCATATTAAAATTTATGACATACTAATTTCCCTGCTTGAAATACATCATTCACTCTATATTTGTGTTCATTAGCTTACAATATAACCATTTAAATGTAAAACATATCTGTGTTTGGGATATTCCAGGGCCCTTGACTTTGGAAATGAAATTCATGGCAAAATGCAGCTATATTTAATATGTTCAACTTGAATTGAACTTTTTCACATTATAGACCTCTCAGATATATCATTATCCTACAGTAGTTTTTTGCAAGTAAATTATTCATTTCATTAGTACTGTATCTAAAACAAAACATTTTCAATTTTCACATAATGCAGTTTAAAATGATGAGCTCTGGTTCTTTGGGGAATTCTTCAAATTGTAGAAGTCAGAGAAGTAATGTGTGTCAGCTACAAAGCCCTAGGGATCTTAACCGAAAAAAAAAAAAAAAAACTCTCATCGAAACATAAAAATAAAGGCTGATACAAAGAATATCTTTAATGCTCAAAGAAAGACGAACTTTATATAATGAACAATAAAAGATTGTATCTAGTGTCTGTTTTATTTTTTCGGCACTAACTGCTGCTATAACAAATCTGAAAAGTGAGATCTATATGGTTTTTATGATGAGCACATTTGCTTAGGAAGTTACTCTAGAAAATTCATGAATGTAGCAGTCCTCCCTTCATAAATTTAAATTTCAAAAAAATAGGCATTTTGCGTGTGTAAATAGACTTGTTGCTTATATGCCATATATGGAAGCTCTTAAAAATAGTCCAAAGTTGTCCAGCTTCTTTAAATGGTTAAAAGTAGCTGTTTGTTTACTGAGGCTCCACCTGTTTGGAATTCCGTTTTAGGAGCTCCTTATGTGACAGTTGGAGATATTATATAGTAACAGTACCAAAGTCAAATAACTTATGGAAGATAAATAAAAATGCAAACAGCATACATTTCCCCTGGGATTATAATTCTCTATTACAAGACCAAAAAGAAAACTTACTATAATACTGTTATTTAAAGCATTCGCTTGTTGTCTGAAATAAGTCCATTAGGAGCTCAGAAGAAGATTGGAAGTGTATGCTTGCATAATGAATGTGAGGATGTATCAGCAGAAATAGTAGTAGAGGGTGAGGGAATAGTAAGGCAGAGTAGAAGGGACCTGACACTTGACACAGGGAGAAGGGAGGTAAAGAAGAAAGTGATATTTTCATGTATGTGCCATATATGTCTATTAAGTATATACAGACCTGAAGACAACTATGATTAAATTAAGATTTATGACAGTCCTTACCAATCAAATTAAGCATTTGTAAGTATATGTCTGTCTTCAGAAAATCTATCAGATGTAAATGTATGTGTTTACTACTCTGTGATATTTATTCATTGAATTCGTTATACTTAAAAAGTTTATTTTATATTAAATTAATATGCCTCCTGTAGAGAATCCATGTACTTTTTATTAGGTAGGTAAAACGTAGAAGGAGACTTTGCAATAAGAAATATTGGGCTCTGTGGAAACTATATGAAAAATGTAGGCATTAGAGCCTCCGAGTCAGAGTCAGTGGCTATACATTTCTGGAGTGTTCTGTTAAATGTTATTGAGGTTGATTTTTTTTTTAATCCTTCAGGATATTTTTTTTAAAGCATTTTGGCTGACAAGAAAAATAAAGTACTGGATAAAGTTTTTAAAAATTGCTTTGTCATTACTTAAGCTGCACTCTGTAGCTTTATTGATGATCTAACGCTTTCTCAGAGCTGTGTGTGGGATTATTCTATACATTTCCACGTAGCTTTATTAGACTGTAGATGACTAAAAAGCCTTAAGAATTATTTCCTTTTACTTTGTTTTGATTTTTTTTTTTTTGCTTAGTAGAGTCCCTTAAAAAAAAAGGTTTTATTTAAATTTTAGTTGGTTAATATACTTCAAGCTCCTTCTTCATGTAGCCTAGCTTTACCTGATCTACTGACAATGCTCAATAACCTAATATGAATGGGTTAGAGATGACTTCATGACCAGCTTTGGTATTTTATGTGATTTTATACCTGCTAGTAATTCAGAGATTGTTCAGTAAAACCAACATGATCTGCAAATGTGCTTTTTTTTTTTTTTTTTTTTTAAACTCTGGATCCTCAAATCTTGTGCATATTCAGTTTATGGATAAGTAAGACCATTATGTCCCTTCAGTAAGGGTTTACTCCATTCTGCTGTTCTTTTGTTTGTTGCAGTTTCCCTAGTCTAAATGGGCAGGCAGAGCAGTTTATGATGGGACCAAGCAGTATGTTTCCCAGGCAGTGAAAAATGTGAAAATAACGATCAAGGGTAGTAATACCCCTGTGAAAAAAAAAAGGCAAAAATTAAGTGAAATCTGTAGGCTTTTTGTTGTAATCTTAGAAAAAAAAGGAAAAAAAAAAAGAGGCTATGTAGCAGTAAACCTTCAAGTATAATCATTGCACTATCTGTGTCAGAACCATCGATGACATTTGCTTAAAAACAGGAATTCTGGGCCCTGCTCCAGGCACAGTGAATCAAGATCTTTGTAGACAGAGCTCAGGAAACTGCGTTTTTTAACACCTTCCCCAGCGAAAGTCTGATGACCACTTTCCCAAAAGCGTAATTTTGCATATGCCAAAACAGGTTAGTTCACTTTCTGTTTCTCTCTCCACCATCTTGATATCTGCCTCTCATCCTTTTTAATCTTAATTTGCCATCTGAGATGCATGCATGTGAAACCTCTTGTTTCACATAACTTTCCCTTATCAAGTTCAGTTTTCCTCCGCCCCAGACATCTTTTCCTCTTCCCCCTCCTTCTTAGAATTTTCACAAAGTCATTTGGAATTCTTGCTCTGGAAAGGAATAGCCACATACCCCTCACTGTTTCCTGGATTGTTTGAGTTAACTTCCTCTCCTTAACCAAGTTGTTACTCAATGAGAATGATACGATCTGACCTGAAACATGCTGTAAATGAAGTTACATATTCTTACCTGTTTCCTCTGTCATGGAGCCAGTCGATCTTTGCTTATCTCCTCACCGTAGGGTTCAATACTCTTATGCTTCTATATACTGCAAATAACATACTGTGTGTGTGTGTGTGTGTGTGTGTGTGTGTGTGTATGGCTATTCTAGAAAGTAAAAGAGACTCATAATTCAAGAGCTGAGAACTGAAAAAAAAAAAAAAAAAGTCAAAACTCATTGATTCTACACCTTGCCTGAATCTAGTCTTCTAACCTTGTATCAAGATTTAACCAGAGAAGCAAAACCAGGAGGAAAAATATATTAAGAGATTTATTGCAAGGACTTGGCTCACTGAATTGTGGGACTTAACTAGGCAAGTCTGAAATCTGTAGGGCCTGCTGTCAGGAAAGGGAGTCTAGAACTCTCAGGCTGAATCTTCCTCCACAACATAATGACCTTTCTCAGGGAATCCTCAGCTCTGCCTTTCAACTGATTGACCCAGACACACTCAGATTATCTAAAATAATCTCTTACTCAGCATCAACTGATTATGGACTTTAGTCACATCTACATAATACCTGTGTGGTAACACCCACATTACAGTTTGAGTAACTGAGGACTGTAGCCTGGCCAAATTAACAGACCCCGCCCTCTCCCCAAAATCACAGGCAATGTTGGAGTTTTGTTTGATGAACTATTTTCTGTCTTGGTGTTCATGGCAAATTATTTCCTAAATAGAAGTTTTTATGCATGTGAGGTAACTTAAGTTTATCCTTTTTCTGGAAACTATTCCCCCAGAGAATACTATAAGCCTATGATTCACTGGTGAGCCTATTGGTCAATAGTTTGATAGAATTTATAGCTGTGTTTCCAGTCTTTTAATGGCTCTCGCAGAGTCATCAAAATCCATACTTAAATGCCATGTTCAATATAATTAAATATTTAACAGTTATAGAAAATCTCTTAAGCTTTGTCCTGATTCCTCCCATAACAGCTTGATTAAGGGAAACAGTTACTTACAAAGAACTCTGGACAAATGTTAAAAAGCATTATTCCTGAAAGATTTATAATAATTTGGAGAAACATTTTAACTAAGCATCAGACTCCCTAGTATAGCATTGATCTACGTGACAGCCACATCATTTTTACTGTCAACTGAAGGCACGCGCACTTAGGGATTTTGTGTGCGTGTGTTATGTGCTCACGTGAAGGAGGAAAAGAAACAAACAACATTGCATATTCTCAGAAATCACCCAAGTAACAAAGCGTGAGATTGTTGAAAATATAAAAAATCACTAATGGATATAACATGACTTTGGGGTGAAAAATAGGAACTTTTTAAAGGATTTGTGCTCTGAACCAGTTGTGTCCTTTGATGATTTAAATAAATGGAAACCCACAGAAGTGGAACTCCATATTGGACCAAGATTCTTTTTGCCTGCTAATATTGCAAAAACAATTGCTAGTTGTGCCGATATGGTTATCCGTGTTTAAAAAGAATGCAGAACACTTGATACTGAACTGTCCTGGGACAAATTTATGATGGCAAAATGCCAGAAACAAGCATGTCTTTCTTTTTTGTGGTAATTACTGCCCTTTTGAATGTTGCACAGGGAAAGAGGAAAGCCTTTTATCATTGTTCTCCCAACTCAGACATAATAAAGCAGAATGTCAGGAACACAATGAGCCTTCACATTATGGCCGCTTGGTATTTTGATGTCTATATTATCTTTTGGAGTTTATTCCTTTTACTGGAAACAGGATCAGAAGCAAGTTTCCTAAAATTGGTAATTATGTGAAATGTATGAACTATTATCTCCTTGTTCCAAAACTCTGTACACCTGCACACGGACACATAGAAGTGTGTCCTTGGTGGAAATAGTAAACAACTGAGACCTTGGCCAGTAGTTCTACTGAGGGCTGTTCCTCTGGTAGCTTTTCCTCCAAGGAGACCATCTCCAATTCGTAATGTAATGAGAGATTAGCAGGCCCACCTATTTGTTCTAAGCTTCAGTTTCTTTACTTACTAGATATTGGGGAGTTATCCTGATGCTCAAATGAGATGAGGTATGTAAAGCAGTATGTAAATTATAAAACACACACATGTTAGTAATTATGCTAGAGGATTTTAACCAGTTGAAAAGTGAGGCATTCAGTCTTGTATGCAAATGTTTGACATCATGTAGACAAACCATTTGAATGATAGACTGAATTTCTTATTTGTCTTTGGAGACTTGACATCATGTAACTGTTTTGAACATACTGGAGTATTTTATCAAATAGCAAGTAGTCTGGCAGGTTGTTTTTTTGAAGACATTTGTTGGAAGAATAAATTCTTTCTATAGTGGCTCTATAATTGACATTTTTGAATTTCCTTTTGAATTAAATATACTTAGTATGGCAATGTATTTTGGAGCTGCAAGTTGTTAATAAGCATATACCCAGATTGTTAATAAGCATATATAGTGGTAAGTGATTCAGTGTAAATTTCAACCAGAAAATATTCGTCTTCTCACATGACAAGGCGTCAGACAAAAAAAATTACATGTAAGATTAAAACATTAATAGAGAGTTCCTTTCTGACACCTCCTACCCTGCCAGCTCCACCCCACTGTTTGTTAGTTATGTGGTCAATTTTTTAAATTCTTTCCTTTAATAGACTTTATTTTTCAGAACAGTTTTAGATTCACAGCAAAACTGAGCAGAGACTAGAGAAAGACCCTGTACAGCCTCTTTCCCCACCTCATGAACAGCCTTCCCCACCGTCAACATCCCATCGCAGAGTGCTGCATTTATTACAGTCGATGAGCCAATCCTGACACGTCATCATCCACCAAAGTCCGTGGTTCGCATTAGGATTCGCTCATGATGTTGGACATTCTCTGAGTTGGACAAATGTATACGAACATTCATTCCCCATTATAATATAACACTGAGTAATTACACTACCCTGAAAATCCTTTGTGCTCCACCAGTCCATCCCTCCCTGCCCCCTGCGGTTTCTTTTTTACAGTCTCTGTAGTTTTGCCTTTTCCAGGGTGTCATAGAGTTGGAATCACACTAGACTTCCGTTATCATGTACCGTTGGAGCGCATGATTGAAACTGGCTTCTTTCACTTAGTAACATCCAATTAAGTTCCATGTCTTTTCACGGCTTGATAGCTTCTTTCTTTTTAGTACTGAATAATTCTCTGCCATCTCATTGTACCATCACCTACCAAAAGGCATCTTCGTTGCTTCCAAGTTTTAGCGATTATAAATAACACTGCTATAAATACCCATGTGCAGATTTTAGTGTGGACATAAGTTTTCGACACCTTTTGCTGAATATTAAGGAATTCAATTGCTGGATTATATGGTATAAAAGTATGTTTAGTTTTTTAAGAACCTGCTAAGCTGTCTTATAAAGTGGCTGTACCATTGTGCATTCCCACCAGCAAGGAATGAAAGGGTTCCTATTCCTTATTAGCATTTGGTGTTGTCAGTGTTCTAGATTTTGGACCATTCTAATAGGTATATAATGGTATCTCATTGTTTTAATTTGCGTTTCCCTGGTGACATATAATGTGGAACATCTTTTCATATGTTTATTTACCATCTGTGTATCTTCTTTGGTGAGGTATCTTTTAAGATCTTTGGCTCATTTTTAATTGGATTGTTTGTTTTCTTACCATTAAATTTTAAGATTTTTATTATTTTTTAATATCTTAAATAATAGTACTTTGTCAGATGTGTCCTTTGAAAATATTTTCCTCTAGTCTGTGTCTTGCCTTTTCATTCCCTTGGCATTGTCTTTCACAGAACAGAAAATTTTAATGTTATCAATTTTTTCTTTCATATATTGTGCCTTTGGTATTGTATCTAAAAAGCCATTTTAGGGTCCTCTAGATTCTTTTCCTGTGTTACGTTTTAGGAATTTTGTAGTTTTGCATTTACACTGACTGATTTTGGATTAATTTTTACAAAAGGGGCAAAATCTCTGTCTCTGTCTCTCTGTCTCTGTCTTTCTCTGTCTCTCTCTCTCTCTCTCTCTCTATATATATATATATTTTTGCATTTGGATGTTTAGTTGTTTCAGCACCATTTACTAAAAAAGCCTACTTTTTTCCTATTGTATTGTCTTTGCCCCTTTGTCCAAGGTCAGTTGACTATATTTATGTGCTCTATTTTGGGGCCTTCTATTCTGTTCCATTGATCTATATGTCTCTTCTTTCACCAATACCATGGTGTTACTATAGCTTTATACGTATTAAAGTTGTATAGTGTCAAAAAAATAATTAAATAAAATTTGCATAGTGTCAGCCCTTGAACTTCATTCTCCTTCAATATCGTGTTGGCTATTCTGTGTCTTTTGCCTCTCCATGTGCCATGATCTGAATATTTGTATCTCTGTCCTCACATTAATATGTCAAAACCTAACTCCCAAGGTAATGGTATTAGGAGGTGAGACTTTGGAGAGATGGTTAAATCATGAAGGTGGAACCCTCATGAATGGGATTAGTGTCCTTAATAGAGGAGGCCCTCCATATCTCTCTTTCTGCTTCTACCACATGAGGTTATGAAAAGTCTGCAGTCTGGAAAAGAACCCTCACTGGACCATGCTAGGCACCCCAATGTTGGAATACCACCCTCCCGAAATGTGAGAAAGAAATTTATGTTGTTTGTAAGCCACCCAGTTTTTTGCATGTTGTTAGAGCAGCACAAAAGGACTCAGACACTATGAAAACTTCAGAATTGGGGTGCCTGGATGGCTCAGTTGCTAGAGCATGCGACGTCTGATCTCAGGGTCATGAGTTCAAGCCCTACGTTGGGCCTAGAGCTTACTTAACAAAACAAAAACAAAACAAAACAAAACAAAAACCCCACTTTAAAGAATCAGTTCATCAGTATCCACAAAAACTCAACGGGGATTTTGATTAGGGTTGGGATTGCATTAAATCTATAGATCAAGTTGGGAAGAACTGACATCTTGACTATATTGAGTCTTCCTATCCATGAACGTGGAATATTTCTCCATTCATTTAGCTATTTGATTTCATTCATCAGAATTTTGTCCTTATTCTTACATAGATTTTGTAGTCGTGTCCATTTTTTTTAGTTGTGGCCATTTTTAAGTGTGTATAAAAATTTTCAAAAATAAACATGTAACTTGTATCTAAGTTAATGTAAAAATACTTAAAGAGTTATTTAATTTTCTATACAACTAGAGTTATATGAATCAATTATTTCATAAATTCTGAAGCAGTATGTGATGTTATACTTTTTTTGACATTCTGGCAAATGTATAAAGTGAGTTTTTAAATCTCTTTCAGTCTGTGTGTGTATAATTATGTTATATTTATTTGTTTTTCACCTAGATGGTTTCACCTCATCTAATTTATCATTTTCTCTTTTTATGGTTAGTGTTTTGGGTGTCATTTCTAAAAACGTTTGCCTGTATCAGGGACTCAAACATTCTGTTTTTTGTTTATGATATATTTTTTATATGAGATATTTTGGATTAGAGATTAAAGTTCTTCCTTTATCACCCTCCACTGAATTATCCTGAAATTTTTTTTAAAAGATTTATTTATTTCTTTTTAGAGAGACCACATACACCTGGGGAGGGGCAGAGGGAGAGAACTTTTCACGGAGACTCCCCGCTAAGTGAGGTGCCCAATGTGGGGCTTGATCCCACAACCCATGAGATCATGACCTGCGCCTAAACCAAGAGCCAGAGGCTTAACCAACTGAGCCACCCAGGCACCCCATCCTGAGATTTTTGTTGGAAGTCACTTGGTGTAGATCTTTATCTGTACTGATTTTTCTTCCTCTTGATCTTATATATCATTGTGCCAATATTGCACATTTGCATTACAGTCAGTCTTAAAGTCAGGAAGGACACGTCTTAATGTTTTTTTCTTTTTCAAAGTTATTTTGCCTCTTTAGGGTCCTTTGGATTTTAATATGAAGTTTAGAATTAGCTTGTTGATTTATAAAAACTTGTGTGGATTCTAATTGGACTTGCGTAGAATGTAGTCTTTCAGTCCATGAACATGGTATGAATCTTCATTTATTTAGATATTTTAAAAGTCCTGTCCACAATATTTTGTAGTTTTCTGAATACCAGTTTTGCATATGTTTTGTTATATTTATCATAAGTAATTTTTGGTGTTATAATTAATTTAATTTTAAAAATTTGTATTGCTATTTTATAAAAAGGCAGTTGTTTTTGATATTAGCTTTGCATTCTACAATCTTACAAACTTATTTATTCTAGTTGTTATCTTGTTGGTAGTTAAGGTCCTTTATAGATACGGTCATGTCATCGGAGGATAGAGTTTTGTATCTTCCTTTCTAATATTTATGTTGTTTTCCCCTTTACTTACTACTTTGGGTACAACCTCTAGTACAATATTGAGTAGACATTGTGAGAATATAATCCTTGTGTTGATCCCAGGAATTCAGTCAGCATTTCACCATTAAATATGAGGTTAGTCTTTGGTTTTTCAGATGGATTTTATAAAATTTGAAGAACTTCACATCTGAGATTGTTTTCATGCATACTTTTGAATTTTGTCAAATGCTCTTCCTATATCTATCAAGAGGATTATATTATTTTTCTATCATTCCACTATTTTGGTAAATTGCACTGGTTTGTGGGGTTTTTTTTGAAGCCAATTTTGCATTCATAGGATAAACCACACTTGAGCATGATGTATTATCATTTTTGAATATTGCTGGATTCAATTTGACAGCATTCTGTTATGGATATTTGTGTCTGTGTTCATGAGGGAGGATCTGTCTTTTTTTTTTTTTTTCTTGCAGTATCTTAATAGATTGTGGTGTCAGGGTCAAGCTGCACGTCTCCTCACCTTTTCTTAAAGAGTTTGTGTATGGATAGTATTGCTTTTTCTTAAACATTCCATGGGATTCTCAAGAGGAAAAATCTGCATCTTGAGTTTTCTTTATGAAAAGGTTTTTGATTACAGAATAAATTTATAATAATTGAATGAGTAATCAAATTACTTTTAAGTAATAAGTAAATAATACATAGAGCTATTGAGATTTTTCTGTTTCTTCCTAGTTAGTAATTGGTGTTTTTCTCCTACGTAATGCTTTATTTTATCTAAGTTATCATATTTACTAGCATAAAGTTGTTCATAATATCCTTTTACTATCCTTTTGATATCTATAAGATCTGAAGTAGGACTCCTTACTTTCTTCTGATATTGATAATTTTTACTTTCACTCTTTTCTTAATTAGTCTTGGTAGAGCTTTATAACTTTATTGATATTTTCACAAAGCGAACATTTATTATGTTAATTTTTTCTGTTGTTTTTTCTACTTCATTTATTTCTGCTTGCAATCATTTCTTTTTGTCCAATTACTTTGGGCTGCTCTGCTCTTCTTTTCCAGTCTTCATAGGGTATAAAATTAGGTTACTGCTTTTAAGTTTTTCCCTATTTTCTAGTCTAGGCACTTAAAGCTATCCACTTTTCTCTAAGCACTATTTTCACAGCATCCTACAATTATTGATATATTGTATTTTTATTATCATGCCTTGGGAAAGATTTTCTAATTTTGCATTATGATTACTTCCTTGATTCATGGATTATATAACAGTATGCTTTTTACAACTTATGTGATGGTTTTATAGGTTTTTGTTTGTTTGTGAGTTCTAATTAAATTCTATTTTGATCAAAGAACATATTCTGTGAGATAGCAAGCTTTTGAAATTTATTGTGAGTTATTTTATAGCGAGGTATATGGTCTGTTTTGGTGAACATTTTCTGTGTATTTGAAAAGAATGTGTATCCTGCTGTTATTGCATGTAGTGTTCTATAAAAATTAGGTCAGAATTATCAGTATTGCTGTTTACATGCTGATTTTTGTCTACGTGTTTTTTGTTTTTTGGGTTTTGTTTTTTTTTTTGCCTACATGTTGTATCAGTTGCTGAGAGAGGAATTTTAATATCTTTAACGGTAATTTTGTCTGTTTCTCTCGTTAGTTCTATCAGTTTTTGGGTATTACATTTTGAAGCTCTGTTAATAGTTGTGTATACATTTTTAGGATTGTTATGTCTTTTTGAATAATTGTCACTTTCTTTCCTAATTCCTTATTCTCTGATTTTTGTCTTGATTTGATTAAATATTAATACTACTTTCTTATGCTTACTATTTGCATACTATATCTTTTATTTTTTCTTTTAACATATGGTTCTTTATGTTTAATGGGCATTTCTTGTTGGTGGCATATGGTTTTATCTTTCTGATCTAATCTGGAAATATTTGCCTTTTAATTAGAGTGTTGCTGTTTCATTTAATTGATACATTTAATTGATATAGTTGAATTTAAATTTACCATCTTCCTATTTGATTTTCACACATCGTCTTTTTTTTTTTTTTTCTGTTGCTCCCTTCCTGCCTTCTTTTGGGTTAATCAATATTTATTCATATTTCATGTTATGTTCTATATGATGTAGGTCAAAAATGGCGTAAGTATTGATTGAGATTTCCATAGCACACCACGTTACCTTATGCCTTCTTTTTCCTGCATGCACTATTACTAGATCAATTTATAAGATATAACTAAGAAGGGTTCCATTTTATAACATATAATGGAGGGGAAAGAGAAGAGTTAAGAATTACTTTCAAATTTTTGGTAAGCTCTCATGCCATTTACTGGAATAAGGTACGCTAGAAGATAAGCAGCATGAATTCTTGGATTTAATTTTGCACATGTATACTTTAAGATGCCTGTAAAATATAGAAAAAAAATATATAAAGGGGTACTCTATGTATAAGGCTGTGGAAATTAGATGTGAAAGTTTCATGTTTGTCTTTTATTTGAACTGTTCCATTTTGGTCTTACCTCATAAAAAGGTAATACATTTTTTTATTCATGTCCTCTTCTTATTTAATGTTAAATACTTATAAAATTAACTTATAATTATTAATAATACTGTTTTATTTATTTTTTTATTTATTATATTCCTTTGAATGGACTTTTTATCTTTAAGAACCTTTTTTAAAGGTAAACAGCCGCTTCAAATAATGGCCCCTGTTCCATAGTGACCAACGGAGCAAAACAGTTCCATTTTAATTGTGTCCAATTTTGTGAGATCTCATTAAAACTAGATTAATTTCCATAGGATGCATCCATTCTGAAGATTACCTTGTCAGGTTTAAACATAACAACTTGTATTATTATTTTTTAAACCAGGTAATTCAGTGAAGTGGATACAAGTTTGAATTTCTTTACAATGAGAAAAAAAATCAGTTTTGCTTCTCCTATTCAGTATCATGCTCGAAGGACGTAGCAAATGTGCATGTGAACACTTGCTCAGCTTCTGATTTAAGAGTTCCACATACAAGTGTATATTTCTTGAAAGGACTCCTGAAGACTTCTCATTTGCATATGACTAAACTGATTCCCAAATTGTTGAGTGATTTTTTTCCCCCAAAGATAGTGATGTCATTGATAGGGTGAGACTTGGGTCCAGCAAAGTCTTCTCGTTTTTTTCTTTTTTTCTTTATATAACAACATCACAATGGAATGGTTAATTTTTTCGTGATTTCAAAGAGCTGTGATGGATCTATGAGCTATTGAATTGTGTAAGTTAATTTGCCCCTTCGTTAAGTAACGTCCAACTGCCATTTGCGTGTGTGCGCTATTTATCTGCCTTTCCCTTCGCTCCCAGTCTCATTTCTGGTACTAATCTAAGTGCTGCCTCTAGGACCTACTCCCTTTTTTCTCATAATTCGCTGCTTCCACGTTTGTTTAAGAAATACTAATATTAACCCTGTTTTCTCCAGTTTTTATTGAAGATACGTGCACATCTGTCACTAAGAGTAGTTATGTTTTAAGACAAGCTGATGCTTTTTAAGAAACTGGTAATTAACCTTCATTCCCTGATTTGAGATTGCAACCTTATTATATTCATATTTTTGAAGTATTAGCTCATTTTCATTTGTCAATGATGACTTAAGACAAGCAAAGTGTTATCTTGAGCAAGTAGTATTTATACAAATAAGTATAAGTTGAAATACAGTGCTCCATAGTCCTATATGTTAGCAAAGTGTTAGCCATAGATAATAGCAGCAACAATTAACATACATTGAATGCTTTCTGAGTGGCAAGCCATGTGCTTATTCATTTTAACAACTCTATGAACAAGAAGAGTACTCTTGTACTCCCTACGTTATAGATGTAGAAACTGATGCTTGAAGAGATTTAAAAAATTGTCAGTGTAACTCATGGCAGATGACACAGTCCTCATTTAAATGGATTTGGTCTTAGCCCTGAGCCTGAACCTTCAGCTACCATGTTCTACTGACTGTTAATCTTGAAATAGGTTTCAACTTATATATTTATACATTAGTCCCCACTTTTTCCACAAGGAAGGCATTCCAAGACCCCAGGGGATGTCCAAAACCTCAGATAGTACCAAACCCTATATAATTTTTTCTATACATACATACCTATGGTAAAGTTAATAAATTTGGCACAGAACAAATTAACAACAATAACTAATAATAGAAGAACTATAACAAATACTGTTATAAAAGTTATGTGAATATGGTTTCTCTTTCAAAATATTTTATCATACTGTACTCACACTTCTTCTTGTGATGTTGTGAGATGACATATCAGAAGGAAGATCATCTGCTTCCAGACTGCAGTAACTATGGGAAACTGAAAAAAAAAAAAAGACAAGACTGGAAAGCAAAAATGTGGATAAGGAGGAACTACTATATACCCAGACTCTGTCTTGTATCTGTTGTTGACCTTGATCTTGAATGGGAGTTTCTGTTCTTTCTCCCATGATAGGGGATATAAGCTTTGAGCGTGTATAGGATCTTAGATGCCAGACAGTTTCCTGTCCTTTCTCTAAGACTAGTGGGTTTTGTTTGGCTTTGTTTGTTGCTTTTTCTACCCTTTCCCCAGCCATAGGGCATCTTTGCTGCCTCTCCCCTATGTCCTAAAGCTTTTTACTTTGCATAAAAGAGTCTAAAGCAGAGCAAGGCGTTTTGTGCAACCCACAGCTGCTGATCTCCACAGGCCTGCCCCACCTACAGTGTCTCTCCTGAGGCTCCTTTTCTGCCCCCAGTCTTCCTACTTAGCACAGACCGAACCCTACTAAAGAGAGCATGCAAATGAGTTTGAACTCCGTTTGTGTCTGTGGTCTTCAGCTATTTTGAATGGATATACTAGCCCAAACTTCTTGGGCTCTTTGTGAAAATTTTATCTAATATTTTCGTGTCTCACTTTTATGGGGACTCCAGCCTCTTCCTTGCATGATCCTTAACAAACAAGACAGTTTGTGAGCCCTGTTTCTCCCTGGAGGGCCTTGCCCCTCTTTGGAGTTCAGGTTTCTTGGTTGCGTTATGTTTACAGCTTTCTGATAGATTCAAGAATTAAGTTATCATTTTGAAGACTATCTGGCCTATTTCCATAGGGTGGGAGGGACACTTTTGCAGTTTTCTAGATCCAAAGTGCAAGTCCATATCCTCCACCTTATATTATTTTATCATCTGCTTTTTACTTACAAATATATTCTAAGCAACATTCCTTTATAATAATAAAGTAAGGTGTTCCACCATTTTTCATCAGCATGCTATTTTTAGATTTACTTTTCAAAGCCTATAAAATTTTAGTCGGATGATAGTCCACAAATAGTAGCTGTGACAGTACCTCTCTTCAAAAAAAAGTATATAATTATTGTGAACAAAAAAAAGGGGGGGGGGAGAAAAGTCCTTTCCATTAATAACAAGTTTCCTTCCAAATGAATTCGTATGGTGTGATCTATCTTAAAGAACCATGCAAGGTGAATGTAAGATCTGGCTGTCGTCCCACATCCTTGCCCTCTGCAGTAGATCTCTTGTCTGGGATGCACATTACGTTTTCTGCTTCAAGGGTGACCAGTGCTCAGGGCTCGCATTCATTCTCACTCCTAAATTATGTGATGCTTCCTTTCCTCGTTTGACATCTTCAAAGTGAAAAGTGTCATTGCCAGGGAAGCATGAAGATAGAGTCAGTCCCAAAGGCTGTCTTGGAAAACCTACAGAAAGGTCTGGTATTATTGGGGCAAAAAATAAATAAAAGGGCAAAAATATTAATATACATTTATACATAAATAATTCAACTTTCTTAACTGTTTAAAGATCACGTTTTGTAAAAATATATATAATATAGCGTGGGTTTGGGTGTTTAACATTTTGAATGTGGTAGTTAAAAAGGAAATGACCCAGAAATCAAGTTGGTGTTTTGAATATAATCAAGAAATAGGAGTTTTCTTAGATTTAATTGCTGAGACATTCTCTTAACCTTGTGTACCAAAACATATTTCATAATTCCAGGGATGATTCAACCAAAACAAGTATGTCTTCAAGGAGCAATATAGTCCTGAAATAAATATTCTTAATTCAAATCTTATATAGATATTATTGTTTGGCATTCCAAAATTTTCTTTTAAGTGATTTTAAAAATTTAAGTGAGGATAGAATATAAGGAAAGTTAGTTAAAAAAACAAATCAACAACCAAGAGACCCTCTTCACAAGTAACCAGGGTTTGAATGTTGCATGTTTTATGTAAGTTCTATCCAGTTTTGATTATTCACATCCAGATGAAAATTAAATAAAATTGAGGTATAAATAAAAAATTTGTCAGTGAACACTCACTACCTCTCTGTTTACTTTTTTTTTTGCCTAACGCAGCCTATAGCTCAGGAGAACTCTTCTCAAACCATATCTACAGTCATTTTTTTCAACTCAAGAATTTTTTTATAAGAGCGTAAATGTTTAAACTTTTCCACAGCTCTCAGCAGTTTGAGGGGCTCTCCTCTGTGTCTGTGCTACGGAGTGGGGAGCGGGGAATGTGCAGCCCGAGGTAAGGGAATCTAGCCCTGTTTTTGCCATTGGTGGTACTTCACAGTGAAGCCTCCCTGTCTGAAGTGCTGTGAGTTCATTATCATCAGATATTTATATTCAAACAAAACCCTGGAAATGCAGTTCTAAAACAAGTGTGTTAGGTGTTTCTCTGCTCTTATCTTAAACCATGCTGTATTTACATCGCCAACCAACTCATGAGTATCTTTATATTTACATAAGTTTCATATGTATATTCGCTTTTTTAAGAATTAAGAATTAAATTATAAGAACAGCACAATAAATTGTGCCTCGTCTTTTCTCGATGAAGCTTGTCCAATTATTTGAGTGCACTGTACTTTGAAGTTCATAATCATTACCTTCTTTTTTATTCTAACTCTCAAAAGTGAGGACCTGATTACTGCCATACGACTTGTGCAAATATTCCACTTTGCAATATGTGCTGCATATAAATGTGCGGTTTGTATAGCAGGGGGTAGAATGGGCAGCCTCCCTGCCATCTGCGCGCTAATTAACCAGTGTCGAACACAGTCTTGTCGTAGGAAAAAGTCATCTTCATTTCTACAGGGTGCAAATTATGTTGCCAAGAAGATCACAAGGACACGGTCAAAGTTGGCTGTCAGCAATGGTTCTTGGTTTCGTTTGTTCTTTGAAAAGTTACAGGAATTTTCAAATAAAACCTAGACTAAACTGTACTTCCATATCTAATTTATACACCTACATAATAAAGTTGTAAGTGTAGGACGAAACAAAAAATAACGGGCCTTTTCATATATGCGTACCTACTTATAACTGGATCCTTTTCTTTTGGCATCTTATTTATGCTAAGATTTATATACCAGGGGATGGATTAAAATATTACATTACATCTACATAGAAACATAATTAGAGTAAAACTGTATTAATGGTTCTCTTGTTTTGCAACACTGGAAACCATATGACTCAAAGGCTCAATCGAATGGAGTTTATCTTTAAAAAAAAAAGAAAACAAGGTATTTGTAATTTTAGATACAATGACCCATAATTTAACTCTTTGGTAAAGAAAGAATAAAACTTGAACACTTTAAAACATATGTAAGTATTAAAATTCAGGTCAGCTCTAATTCTAATTAGTAAGAATCCTATCAGAAGTACTTAAGGGAAATTAGCTACCTATTGTTGTTAACTATAATTTAAAAATTTAGTAATGTTTGGCAGTGCATTGTTAGCAAACATGACTGTATGCACATCTGTAACGTGGGCCCTAATCTGCCAATAGCACTAAATAATTGAAAATGAAATATCACAATATTTTGCACATTATGTCAACATAATTACTCTCATAATTAAAACTTTGGAAGAATTGGAGGGATAACACTTTACTCCTGTGGGCACACATGGAGATACAGTATTATTTCTCATATCAGTTCAAGCATGTGCTGCAAAGATGGGAAAATAAAATAATCATCATCAAATGGTAGCTAACTGGCCTGCCTATGTTCTTAGGTGATTTTTTTTTTCACTGAAATGTTCTCAATTTGGAACTAAAAGTCTACTGCCTCATTCTTTATGAAAGTGAGAGAATTCCTTCAAACAGAGTAACATTTATTTTCTGTATAACAATTTTCCTTTAGTACTTTTTTGGGAACAAACTTCCATTAACATTTGAACTTTTAAAAGCATATTTTGTGTTTGGTTGTATTTTATCAACAAATGTTGTAATTTTCATACTATCTGTAAAAAAAAAAAAAAAAAAAAAATTCCAGGCTATTTTTACTCCTGGGCAAAGTGGCAGCCATATGAGTGGAGAAACACCAAAATATGCTTCTCCATAAAAATTCATTCCCCCAAAAATATGACCTTTTAACTTGTTGGGTCATTATTTTGACTGAAGGGGCTCTAGAGTATCCCCGAAAAGATAAGAATGTGATATTTCCTGGTATCACACATTAATCCTTTAAGCCAAGAGCACTCACCAATATTTTACTTTATTCTCTAAGACCCACTTGAGATATCAGCTTCCCTTCCTCCCAAGACCAGCATTGTTACACCCTCTGTGTTCCCACAGCAACTGGCTTATAGTCCGGAGAGGCAAGGTACCAGGTCCAATTCTCTGTTGTATGCTCTGGACCTAACAGAGAGCCTGCCACATTAAGTATACACAGTTTTTTGTTGGATGAGTGACTAAAGGAATATACATCCTTTAGCTTGTTACGACGTCATTCGAACATATCGCACATCCTTGAGGGAGTTAGATTTAAGAAAAGCTTTGGGTGAAAGTTCTTGTCCTGAGGGGATAAATGTCCAGACTTTGGAACTGGACAGGCCTGGGTTGGAATCCTGAGTGTATCATTCATTGGCTGTGAACACTTAGGTCATTTAAAACCTCTGAATCTCAGTTTCATTATTCTAAGAAAGGGCACCACATGCGGTCCTTTGAAGAGTTGTTAGAAGAGTTGGACACCTTTTTCCCAAAATGTCTAACAATGCCTTGTTGCACTCAGTAAGTGCTCAAAAAGTGAGAGCTCTTCTTCAACGAGGGGAAAATATTTTGGACCCAGCAAGAATATAAGAGCTTCAGGAGAAATTTATGAGGTAGTTACAGATAGTATTCTTGTGGGCTTTATGTCGATTTTCTTAGCTGAAGACATGGAAAGAAATGAAAGAAATAATTGTTGGTCATGATTTGGCATCTGTAAGAGGCATAAAATGATAATACTTGTGTAGTCTCTAACACAATATTATAGGCATGTAATATATTTGTTCAAGTTTTAAGTAAGCTCTTCATATAGCTTTTTCATGTATCATGTCTGTTTAAATGTTAAAAACAAAATATGAAATTTTAGGCTTGATTTAAAATTTTCCTTCTAGTTGCATTTGTCTGTTTAGTACCTTTAGTTGTTAAAATAGCTCCCTATAGAATTAAATACTTATATTGTCATGAGAATTGTACAGATTGCTAACCTGGTTGAGGGACCAAGTGTTGCTGGAGCATTGTGATTCTGACCCTTCTACCCATGGGATTATCGGTTATATCTAGTGTCTGATTTCAGAGCAGTGAAGAGCTGAAAAGGGAAAAATCATGTGTTGCCTTAATAGGCTGTTGCCGAGAGAACCGTGTTCTAGCTATGTTTTTATATGATTTCTTGGGAGTATTAAAGATGCCCTTGCAGGCTTTAAAATGCACCATCCTGTACGTGTGTTTCCCAAGGGCTAAATCACAGGTAAAATTCAAAATATTAATTATAAAAATTGTCTAACTTTCTTTTTTTTCTTCAGAGAATTTAGGGCAAATCCTGCCCATTTCATCCCCATTGGGTAGATCTGTATGTCTGTACAAATAAAAAGGACATGAGAGTAGAGGGGTGATGTAGAGTGGCTTAAAAGAATAACTCAACTCTGATGATACATCTGGAAACTTCCTATTATAAAGAATATCCGAATTATGCTTGCTCATAGCAGTGGGGCGAGCATTTTCTGAGTAAGTCATAGTGCGAATTAGAGGAAATCTGAGCAAATTGTAACCACTCACAACATTACACATTTTTTAAAGTACTGGTTTAGTAGGTTTGAGCATCGCAAAAGATGAAATGTCCAGAAAGTAGTAATTGAACCCACTTTTAAGATGATAATAAGATAATGTAATAGATGTGCAAAACTGCTAAATAATTTCAAAGAAGTATTGCCTCACTTCTGAGTGAATCATAAACTCATAAGCATTCACCAGATCAATGCCATTGTGTGGTGTGCAAACCATGGCAACATCTCCAACACACAGATAAATCCAGTGCAAGCCATGTATTTAACTTTTTGTCCTTATCTCGCTGCTCTTATTGCACCTAAACTATGCGCTTCAACAATCTTGTGCCAGATTAAGAGAAATCAGTTGCTGATTCACACATTATCTATATTTGTCTCAAGACAAATGAGAGCGTGACGGAAACACAAGTTTCAAAGTAAAAGGCATTCTCCATTTCATAAAAGTTTTCCACAGTAAATCACAAATTTAGTATGTGAATAAATCAGGGAAAACTCAGACAAAATAGCTTCATATTAAGACATATGTTGGAGAAATTATTTGGCAAAGAAGGGAATAAATTGAAAACCTAAACAAATGCAATTGAAGTTGTATCTAGTCTTAGTTTTTCTATATTGATCATTCGCCCTCACCTAAAGCAAATATATCAGTTAAACTAAAAGTTACTTGTAATAGAATTTATAACTTCGTTCAGACCTTCCAAGGTTATCAGAGACTAAAGCATCGAATAGGTAGGAAAGGACACAAAGGCAAACAAATAAATAATTATCATCTATTCAGTGAACCCTGTGTGCCAGGAATTGTAAATATCAGGTTACATAATTTTACTATAGGCCAATTACTTGGATATTTTTAAGAAACATGAAGGGAAAAATAAAGACAAAAAGAGGAAACAAGATAAGTTGAACAAATATATCTGATTATACAATAAAATTTTTTTTATTTAGATTCAATTTTATTTAGATTCAATTAGCCAACATATAATACAGCATTAGTTTTTAACGTAATGCTCAATGATTTATTAGTTGAGTATAACACCCAGTGTTCACCATGTGCCCTCCTATATATTAAAATTTTCTGTTAAAAATCAAGGATTTACAGGTTGAGTCAAAAACATCCTCTAACTATATGCTATTTACAAGACATATTAAAATGTCAAGTATACGTTAAATTAAAATGCCGATATATGTATAGCAGGCAAGCACAAACACAAAACACAAGGTGGACATGTTAATATCAAATAACATAGGATTCTAAGAGGACAGCATTAAATGCAACAGAGTATTGCCAGTGGCACCATCTACATTGGACAACCAGATTTGTTTAAGGTAATTATAAATACCTGCCGTGCTTAACAAAAACTGCCGTGAATATTCCATACCTTTCTTCTTCTAAAGAACAGACTTAATGTTGGCTATAATATGCTTTAGAATGCATGTAAAGGCACTCTATAAAGAACACAAATGTTTGTGCTAGAATGAACTAAGTACTGCTCCCCTAACTCTGGTTTTCCTGGGGTAAATGGTCATAGACTAGAAACCCTCTGGAAACACACACACGCACGCACACCCACACACCTACAGTTCTTTCTGAATTACAGTAATTGACAATACGTTTCCAAGTGTTTCTGAACAACTCCTCTCTCTGAGTGTCAAGTGTAGCTATTAAGTGTAGCTTTTCATTTATTGCTCTTCATCCTTAAGCACAGCCCATGCCCAAGCAGTTAATGGTATGCTGTGCTAGTAGCTTCTTTGTATATTTGTTTCTTTTTAGTTTTCAATACATTCAACTTTGATCTCCTTGTTGTAAAGAACAGAATATATAAAATATTTAGAGTATGAAACAAGCTTGAGAATAATTTCTCAGTTAGGGAGCAGATACTTTTATAAGCCAGAAAGTTTTTCAGATTGGAATACACTAAATTTTAAGAATGCCAAATTAAGTGCCACATTTAAATTGTTCATTAATATAAGTTCTTCCTAGGTCTAGGATTATTGTGTTGTAGGCTTTCAATGGATTTGAAAAAAACAACAACAACAACAACAACAACAACCCACTTGTGAACATTGCTTTTAGTTTTAGTTTTATTACTAGTATTCTTTTTTTCACCTGAATTTGAATCATTATTCATAATATCAGAAAAGTATTATTTACATGGATTCATAGTCCTTATTTTGTTCTCTTCAGTCATACTGCTACTTCTCACAATTCATATCTTTTAGTTTTCATGCCTTTTCTTTTTCTAACATGCTACTTTTTAAGATGATCTTAAAGAAGCTAAGTTTAAATGATGGGAAATAGAAATGATCCATTGAACTAGGATTATGCCAGTGACTAAGAGTCAATTAGCCAGCTGGCTTCTGGCCTCAGAAGTAGTAGATTAAACCTCTACATGATATGGTAGGCATATTTTCTTTTGGTGCAAAATATGGGACTAACATCTAACACCTCTTTCCATTACTTGTGGATTGTGAATTTGGGACTATTGTCCGATGGATTGGTCAAGTATATGTGGTCAGAGAGCACATTTCCAATTAAATGAAAGACAGTAAATTATACATATAACCTAGCTCACACCAGTGCCCAAAAAATGTTCTCTGAATAAATGTATAATCAAAAATCACTTTAAAATAAAGAGCTATATTATAAATCTTTTAAAGACTATTAAGGCTTTCCCATCTCAACCTCTTCTTAATTTAAGAATACTTAAGCTTTGTTGAAGGATCCTAAATTTTGTTCCTTAGAAACTCATAACTATTTGGGGAATAAATAAAGCATATGTTTCTAAACAGTTTCACTCAATTACCCTAAATGCAGTTAGTTATAGCCTTCTCTGTGTTGCCACATCATTTTTATACTTTTACTAGAGTATTTATTTCATTGTTCCATATATTGTCTCAAGAGTACTCCTGGGCAGGAGCTCCATTTTATTTACATTTTCTTTTTCCTGCCTTGTATAGTACTTGGCACATAACTGTGCTCAACAGATATTTTAAGAATGAATGAACAAATGAATTTAAAAACATTGATTTTTCCTAATTGCATAATTTACCATTTTTCTTTGAAAGACTGGTGAAGGATGATCTATTTTTTTAGACTAAATAAAAGAAACCATATATTATTTTGATTTCAGCAAAGTCAAGAAATACTTATCAGGATAAGAGTATAAGCAACATAATACAGTACAAATAATTGGCTTGTTCATTGCCCAATTCCTACTTTAAACAATGAACTATTGCATATAGCGGTTGTGTTATATGCATTAGAATTCCATATGTTGTTTTCTACAGGGTGACTCATTCTACAAACCTTAGACTTGCCTTGGATACTTGCTTTTGGGTAATTCACTTAATTTACAGTTAAAATATCAGAGAAAACCTTTGTAAAGTTTGTGTCTTGATGGCTGTTCTATTAACTGTGGAGGGTACAACAGAAAGAACAGAAGTTCAAGCTGTAAGCTCTACTAAACTTAATTCAGATTCTCGCTGTGCTTCTTGCTGTGTGGTCTTGGGTAGCTTAGTTAGCGTCTCAGGCTCCATTTCTTGCTCTGTAAAATTTGAATATTAATAATGCATACTCTGTGGAGTAGCTGTGTGGATTCAAATTTTCATCTAGTCCCTGGGTTGTATTAAGCACTTAATGTAACTCAGTTAGTAGTATAGTATTTGTTGTTGCTGTTAATGCATTAAGCTGTGTTAGCAAACCCCCCACATTCTTCAGTAGGAATTTAGATTATCCATATGATGCCCAATGATACGGTAAGATCTGAACGATAAAATACAAGTTCCTATTTAGTGAGACAGAAAAATGAATTATCCATAATTTAAATACTTTTCTTTTCACATATTGGTATGTTTGTGTTTTTTAATATTTATGCAAACTTTAGGATGATAGCGTGTGTTGTATATATTACATATATATAATTATACATATCTACATTGTATTTATATAATTCCACTTAAGAGATAATTATATTGCAACAACCCAAAATATACTGTATTTTGTTTGGGTTATATTTTTGTCCTGTACAGAATTTAGTTAAAATATATATTTCTTATGTATTTTTTGTGATTTTCTAAAGAATTATATTTGAATGGAAATTCCAAGTATATTATTCCCCTGCATGAATGGGGAAAATAATTGAGAATATTATAGAATTATTGTGGCACCTGGGGCAATAGAAATATGAGAGGCTCATTAATATTTATTGGATTTCCTTGACTGTTCTCCCCCAAAAAATTTTTACTGATAAAGTTACCTGTTTTTTTGCAGGATATAATATCCTCCCTTTTGGGAAATATATTTAAAAAGAGCTTTGAACACAGTAGGTATTCAGAAAATGTTACAGAACTGAAACATTTAATCTTGCAAGTCATTAAAATATCTCCTAACAAATTGCTGTTTTTGACCCTATGTAGTTCTGTTCTGGAATAAAGAAAATGATCAACAACAATTCAGAGCACTGAATATTTTCCAGACATATTACACACTGAGTTTGGCAATGGGTAAGATTAAGGTTTATTTTAGATTAATTCATTTAAACTTTTGTTGGCACATTCTTCCCAGATCTTGGAAATGTCTGGGAGTTCTTTGCCCCCTTCACACATTGACTGAGGGCTTCTTTGAGGGTTAGTGGGTACACTAGCCTGCTGCCAACAGGATGATTCCCCAACAAATTGTTTAGATTTCTAATTCATATACCAATTCAGGTACTTAGTGAATAGAGGGGATGGTTATTGATATCTGAAACTATGATTGATCTTCAGATTTTTGTCTGTACAGTGACAAAATATTTTAATGGAAAGTATAAAAAATATCAAGTATACAACTGTTTCCAAATATCAGTTTGATGTATTCGCTTTTCTTTGGATGATTTGTACTTTTCAAATACAGTGTTTAATCGTCCTTAAACCTTCTTGGCATGATGGGCTTTCTTCTATTATGGAATATTTAGTGTTAACCTGGTTTGTAGGGTTTACAGTTTATTCAGTGAGAACAGAGTATGACCACTTGTTTTAGTAAGATCTGATAATACACATGGGAATACATTGCTTTTAAAAAGTAAATGTACAATCAAATAACTTTTTAAACCTAGTATGGTTTTCTGGTGACATTTGCAATAACTTGTCTAAACCATTCATTCTAAACATTTTGTCGTTATTTGTGGTTTTATCTTAAGCACATGTTTTATTATTAATCCCCCTTGCTATTTTTGTTTAAAAAGTAATGTATGATTCTCTCTGAAATTATTTTTAAGGCTTTCAACTAAAATCTTCAAATAAAGGGAAAAACATGGGATGCCCTTAAAATGTAGTAATGTTGAAGCCTTCACAAACAATGGTCATTACAGGCAATATTTAGTATCATTTAGTCAGTCTTGAGTCATATCTCCATAATAAGTTAATAAAGCACTGGGGAGTTGTGCTTTATGGCATTTTTGCCTGGGGGTGGTCCTCTGGCAGCAGTGGGGAGCACAGTGTCACAGAGGAGCCCTGTGCAGATCTGTTAAGTATCAGTGAAACATGGTTTATGTCTGTACAAGTCATTGTGTACTTTCATAGTCATTGTTTAGGTCTCTGCAACTCTGTCAGAAAATCTTGTTAGGTTATTAAAGTTCAGAATTCAAACACACACACACACACACACACACATGTATTTGTATGTATTATAAATGTACGCTTTGTGTGTGTATGTACGTGTGTGTGTGTGTGTGTGCCTGGTTGACTCAGTCAGTTAAGTATTGGACTCCTGATTTTAGCTCAGGTCATAATCTTAGTGTCCTGAGATCCAGCCCAGGGTCAGACTCCTTGCTGGGCATGGAGCCTGCTTAAGATTCTCTCCCTCTGTCTCTCCCCGCTGCTCGCTTGTGCAGGCATTCTCTCTCTCTCTCTCTCTCTCTCTCTCTCAATAAACAAACAAATAAATAAATAAATAAATAAATAAATAAGATCTAGTATGATTGAAATTTTAAGTTAGCCTCTCTGCCAAAACTCATAATGAAAAGCATTCAACCATGAATTGCCCTTGCAGTGTTTAAAGTAATATTTAATTTTCCGATTATTTTATAGAATATTTATTTAGTTATTAGATTCAAAATCATGGAACTTAGACTTTAGCTTTTCTTTATAGTAGTGAAGACTTCAAGAATGGCATTCATGAATCATCAAGGATAAGAGAGAACAAAAATCAGTTTATTAACAGCTCTCCTCTAGGCACATTCATGAAGGAATTAAACTACTCAGAAATTAATTCACTAGATAAACTTGCATATTTCTATGCCTTTATTCAGCCTCCTTTAAGCAATAATGCCTTCTGCCTATGGGCCTTCTCTCTCCATATTCAAGTTCCTACCTACCTTTTCAAACTCAGATCTTACATCACATCATCCCTTAATGAGATGTCTAATGATCTCCCCAGCTGTTAATAATCACCTTCTCTGAGTTTCTCATGACACAGTATCTGTATCTCTTATGGCATGTATCACTTTTTACTTTTCATTATAGTAATTTACATACCTCTATCCTTTCTCTATTTTGGATTTCTTGAGGGCAGATTCTGTGTTTTATAAATTTACTTTGGGTACTCAATAAGTATCTGTCAAGTAACAATGAATGAATGAATAAATGAATGAATGAGCTATTTTAAAATTAAATTCATTACAGTACTTTTAGTTAAATATAGCTGTATACATTTTTATTTTTGTCCTTCCTCACAAAACTCCATTAAAAGTAAAGACACAAGAACCTAACACCCACTGGAACAAACAGAATAGATAAGAAATGAAAACAGAGGAGAGAAATACATTTTTGAACATGGAGTTTATAGAAATTGTAACAGATTACCAGAGGGAAAAAGTATCAAGGTGCCTATGTTGCTACTAAATATTTAACAACTTGCTCTCGTAAAAATATGCATGTGTATGTGTACTTAGTTTTTTTTTTCCATACAGTTTACCAATAATAATAAAATACATAATAATTAGTAATAACAAAATATCCTTTTTGCAAAATCCATTTAGAAATTTTTTTCTTACAGAACATTTTTTATTGAGTTGCAGAATATGGTATTCATGCCAATCTATTGTTTCAAATGACGTACTGACTTATCTTTGACATGAATGAGGTGGACATTTTTGTTTACATGGATGAGTAAGATGAACATTAAACCATGAATACCTATGTTGGAACTTACCTGTTTCAGCATGATGAGAGCAAGTTCTTTCTTAAGTTAGAATAGCTGGAAGAATGTTTCCTCAATTTGTTTACAATACAATGCTACAGAGACACTAACACTTTAAGCTTCATCTGCATTATTAACATTTTCTCCATCACATTCTTAAATCTAGACAATTGACAAAACAAGAAATCAAACCTTGATTTGTAGCATTTGCCAATTTCCATGTTGTAAATATTCCTACCATGGCCAATTTCAAGCTATTGATGTAGTGTCACTGAATGTGAATTTGGAAACAGATGTGAAGTAACTCAGCATTATGTATTATTCTCTACCACACCGATACATAGATGTAAATAACAGCAGTAAAATGTTAGTAAAATAGTTAAGTGATGAGTTTAGAATATATATGTATTTTGAATATATGTATTTATATTTTAATGTAGTTTAAAAGTAATAATAGTAATAATAATTGCTGTGTTTAACAATGAACTTGCAAAATTCCTGGAAACTCAACAATTGGACCTCACAAAGGATCAAAACTTGAGTTTTGATACCACAGAAAATGGGGATCCCACAATCCCACAGGCAAATGGTTTGAAAGCCTTTTCAAACTCCCCTCTCACCACCCTCCTACCTATTAGCCCTCAGCAATCAGGCATTTATCCATCCCCTTCCTGTAGGAGCAAGACTCTGCCTATGTGCAGCAGTTCCAATGAATTTTGTGGAGCTTCACTCTTAAATATAAAAGTCACAAAAGTATGCAGGAAAAAAAAAAAAAACAAAAAAACCTTCCATCCAAGTGACAGAAACCAAAATACAAACCAAACAAATTCTTAGGTAAGAGAAAGATGGAAAGATATGGAGGAAATGTTTGCATGACACAAGAGAGTGTACATTGAAAAAACAATAATTGTAGAACAAAATATATTCATGGCTAAGAAAACAGGAAAAACATTTTGGGAATTCAATTATTACAGCCATTTATTTTTTTGAATATCAACAGAACATTTAAAAACTAAACCTAAACAAATATCTAAAAAAAAAAAAAAAGTAATTAAATCAGGTGAAAAGTAGGAGATAAAACATTTTAAAAATTAGATCAAGGAGATCCAACATCTAATTTATAGGAATTTTATAAAGACCAGGCAGAAGAAAGGAAAGTGATTTTCCCACAAGTAATACACAAAGGAATTCCCGATTTGAAGAATAAGAGTGTTCAATATGAAAAGCCTAATCCCCATGGGCTGCATATTACAACATTTAAAAAATTTTACACATGTATATCATTTTGAAACTTCAAAGCCATTGAATTTTAAAAATGTCCATAAGGAAAATCAAAGACAAAAACAAGAACAGATGTGATCAGAAATAAGAATAGTATTAGATTTTCCACTGAATGCTAGAAGTTAACAAAAGAATGAAAACAGTTTTGATAATGAAATTAAAACTTAAAGCATAACTACACTATTAAAACAACTTTAGATATTAAAGTAACACAAATTATTTGTTTAATATAAATCCATGGTGAAAAAAAATTCATTAAAAAATTTTTTTTGGTGAGATCTAAAGATAAATCTAACTAAAAACCATCTGAGAAATGGAACATGATTCGTTTTTATTTTATTGGAGATTAAGTATTGATAAAAATATGCATTATGGGGTTTCTTGTTTTGTTTTGTTTTTTACTCAAAAGTATTTTTGATATTTGCTAGTGTGAAAGTATGAATAGTTAGATCACTTTCTCATCTTGAAATTCCAATTTACATTTTCAACTGCATGAACAAATCATTCTACTGGATTTGGTCTCCCATTATGCCATATATTATAAGGCAATGTTGTATCCTGGCAAAATTCTGCTGGCAGATACATATGTAAAGCTCAAATTTACACTTAAATATTCTTTTTAGCAACAGTTTCTAAGATATACATAAAACTAAATGAATTGAGCTTTACATTATACAATAAACACTATTTCTTTGGAATAAGAATAGTGAAATAGTTTGGTTGAAACTTCTGAAAGCTACATTTCCAGAGGTACAAAACGGAAAGAGAAAGTTCTAATAAAAGGTAATTGGCAAAATGATACATTAAAAAAATGGAAAAGGCATTATTGACTTGCAGAGTGTTCTAAAAATACCTCGTTCAATAAGTACATCTTGCTAGTTGACACACAATTATGTTAATGTAGTAAGAGTTGACGAGTAATTTAAATATAATTAGGGCTTAAAAAATAAATGATATAGAACATGGAACCTGCTTTCATCTTTCTGGAATATTATTTTTTTTATGAAAGTGAAAAATAAAAATAAAAATAATCTGTAAATGAAAACTCTTCCTGTATTTTAAATTTAGTTTGAGTTTATAATTGCATGGCTGATAAAGATGGTGAAGCAAATGAGTTTCATCAGAAATTTATTCTCTAGTAAGTAGTATTTTCAACATCTTGTTTTACAAAAAAGAATGAAAGCCATTTTTAATAGAACACCTTCTCTATGCGCATTCATTTTCATGTACTGTCTAGAGCTGTATCTGTAAAAAAATAACTGATTCAATAAGGAAAACTTTAGTCTACCAGCCACTGATCACTAAAAAATAACAACAACAAAATCATGTTGGTTGATAATTTCAGGGAGTTTACTGATGAGTTTTTAAGGAGTTGACTTTTTTGACATAATCTGTGATCAATTTTAATATTGCCTAGAAAGACAGAATTAGTAAAATATGTGAAAATCATGTAATCTGACATGTTTTCTTCAGGACGAGTAGATCAAGTGTAACTCCTGGTGATGTTATCAATCGGGTATGCAAATTGATCCTTTTCTAGAACTCTATTTCAGATTTTAAAGATTAGGTCAGCTTATTCAGCAAATAGTTATTGCATATGTACTATAATTCAAGAATCTATTTGTGCAGGATATAAGCAGAAGATAAATAATGAAAATCATGAAGAATATAGTGTTAATATTGCTATGATGGGGTGTTATGGGAACCTATAGGAAGGAAGTGGTGCCTGAGTCCTAAAGTCTGACTTTCAAGTAAAGTAGATTTTGAGGTTTTAGGAACAATATCATGAAATGGTTCAGGGCAGGATATTTCTCTTTATTCCTACATCCTTATTTATAGCTTTAATTGAAAGGCAAAAGATATGTGAACAAATTAAAGAATACAGTAAAATGTGAAGGAATATAGGAGAAATTGTAGAAAGATAAAGGATTATAAAAAATGGTATATGTGATCTTTTGTTTCACTTGGCTTGTCTCATAAGGGTCTTTCCATGACTTTAAGTATATGGAGTACCAATTTTAATAGCTTCCTACTATAACATCTATTTATTTTGTTCCCATTATTTATTATGCCCATGATTTTATTGTATCATCTCTTTCTGTTGAATAACAGTTACATATTTGAATCAAATAAAGATATCCTATTTCATAAAAGATGAAAAACATGCTAAGTATGTAAGAATAGTTCTTATTGACTGTCACAAAGGTCCTTTTCTAATAAGGAAAATACAAATATAATCTTATGGTGTAAATCACTGAATTTTGTTTTATCTTCTTCTTTCGTTAAACTCAATACTGTTCCATGCTGAAAAGGGACAAGGATAAATCTATAGTGCCCAGGATGGGGTGGATTTGCAATCGTGACTTACCTATGTTATTGTCTCATTTTCATTCAATATTAGTTGCATCAGTCAACAGAAAGAAATATAAATTATTGCCCTCATGAATATTGTACTCTAGCCTGGGGAAAATGGGCAATAAACTAACCATCTAAAAACTAAATAATTAAATTATATACATACACGCACACATGACATACATATATACATATGTAATGTACATATGTAATAAGAGAAAGTGCCAGGTGGTAATTAGTGCTGGAGAGAAGAGTAAAATAGCAAAAGTATTGGTGTATATGGATGCAAATTCAAATTAAGTAGGCAGGTAGATGAATGGATAAAGAAGATGTTATTGATTTAGATATAGATAGCTATAATGGAGTATTATTGAGCCAAAAAAAAAAAAAGAATGAAATTTTGGCATTTGCAACAACATGGATGGATCTAGAGGGTATAATGCTAAGGGAAATTCATCAGAGAAAGACAAATACCATATGATTTCACTCATATGTGGAATTCAAGAAATAACACAAATGAAGAAGAGAGAGAAAGCAAACCCAGACTCTTAACTATAGAGAACAATCTGGTGGTTGCTAGAGGGAGGTGGGTGGTGGAATGTGTGAAATAGGTGAAGGGAATTAAGAATACACTTATCACAATGAACACTGAATAATGTATAAAATTTTTGAATCACTATATTGTATACCTGAAAATAAGATAACATTGTTAATTGTATTGGAATTAAAAATAATAATAGATTGAGTTGTCAGGGAATGCCTGATGGAGAAGCAGACATTTGAGTAAAGACCTGAAAGAGGACAGGTAATGAGGGAGAATGTATTACAAGCAAAGAACTCAGGCCCGAGGTCCAGGCCTGAAGGTCAGGTGAGATCACACAGAACTGAGCTCTGGTCACTCTCACATTAAGGGGTGAGGTTAATGAGGTATAATTAGCAAAAGGGACTGATGGAGAGAGGCTTGATGAGGTGGGAAGAAACTCAGTGAGGTGTATGGAAAGCCAGGTGAAGAAGGTGTTTCAAGGTGGAGAGTCACTGTATCTCTTTCTGCTAAGTAACGTAAAATATGGACTGAAAGTTGACCAGTTGGCCGTGTAGCGGTCATGAATGATGACAAGAGCACTTTTGGTTCCATGATGGGAGTGAAAGCCTGACTGACATATGTTCAAAAGAGAATAGGAAGAAAAGAAATAAAGTGAATATAGACAAATTTGAGAAATTTTGCTCTGTAGAGAAAGAGAATAATGGAGTTGTAATTGGCGGTGAAAATGGGGACAAAAGTAAGCTTTTGTTGCTGTTGTTTTCCTTTTTGGGGGAGAAATAAGGGCATGGTTATCTGCCAATAGGAAAGAGCCAGTAAAAAGGGAAATGATTGCTGATGCAGGAAAGAGGAGAAGAATTACTCAAAGAAAGTCCTGGATTAAGTGAAAAGGAACAGAGTCTAGCATGCAGATCTCCCTACCAGGTGGTGTGTATCCTGTCCCTGCCCTTCCTGCACTCTTTACTCTTGCCCTACTAGTTACACAAGACATTATTATTGTAAAGGCATGTGCAAGAATTTCATTGTTTTTCTGTGCCTTAATTCTACTTAGGCCTTGAAATTGATAAAGAGACGGAAAGCAGTCTTCTGTTTGGACCAGTTTGAGGGTTCTATACAAAATATAAAGCTAACTCCAGTTTCTTGGTTTGTTCTTTTGGCAACTTGCATGGAAGAATTAAAGTCAATATTGTTTTATTTTTGCATGTCCCATTTAGACATTCTTCCCTACTGAGATTTAGTTAGTGTTTGCTTCCGGTGATTCATCTGCTGACTTGGGATAGTTACCACCTATTGCTAGATGACAAAGACAATGAAAATATTGAGATCTGTAGAGTAATCGAGAATGAGACTGTTTACTGCCTGTGTATATTCATGTCCAGAAGAGAATGCAGAGAGAAAATGTATAAAATGAGATTGTCCATGGGGAGGATATAATTTTGTTAGTTTAATTTGAGTATAAACTATAATTTTAGGAGTGTGGGATTTTGGAGTTTGCTTTTAATTCATACTCTAATCTGTCATAGTCAAGAATAGGAGACTGTTGGAAGACTAACACTTTTTTGTGTGTGTTCACACATAGGTGTCAACATACATGCATATACATATGTGTATACATTCACATGTACATATTTCTTTTTTGAATGGGAGACTTCTGATTATTTCTTCTAGTTGAGCTAATTAACTGCGGAGCTTTGATAACTCTCAGTTTCATGAATGAAGCTGGTAATATACCAAATATCACAATTGTGCCAAAGCATAGTCCTATCTCAAATGAATTATTTATTTGATCCAAAGTTACTATGAAAATGGTTCTGCCAACATATGTGAGAGTTGAGTCACTTAAACATGTATTAATTGATGAGGGCTGCTTTTGTGTCTTTTTGAAACATTTAACTAGCCTAAGATAATAAAAATCCTCTGAGAATTACATGTTTTCTTATTTTTGTATTGTTTTTAGGTACAAGTAAGCAATCTGTAACTCCCCAGAAATAGCCTAAATATATCTACCTGGAAACTGTTGTTCTAGAAAAAAAAAAAAAATCACTGCAATTCTAATTGATGACCCGCATAGCAAGCCGTCTTTCAGCTTACCTCCAACTTGAGCACAGAATAAACATACCCAGAGAATGGGTTTTTTAAATTCCTTTTCTGTCCTAAGGTTTAAGGAATCCTGGTCATTTCACATTATATGGAAATTGTTTGCCTTAGACAAGGATCACTGGCATTAATGGAAGTGGCATCTTCCCCACTTTTCTGAAATGTTTTTAAGCCTTGAAATCTTTCTGGATATTTAGTTGAACAGGTTTTGGTGTTTTGTTTTGTTTTGTTTTGTTTTGTTTTGTTTTTTAATTTTATTTATTTTCTTTATTTTTTTTTAGTGTTTGTGACTATTGGTATAGTATTTTAGAATGTGGCCATTCCGTGAATAGGAATAAAGGCTGACTCGGAAATATAAGCTATTTTTTGTTTTTGCAATATACTCAAATACTTCTGTCAAGTGCTGCAGTGGTCCCTGAGGTAACTAAGAACGTAGAACTTACCCTCTTGGCTATAACTGTCTAACCATTTATTCATTCTTTCATGCTATACATGTTTATTGGACATTCATTATGGATTGCTTTGTGTTAAGAGCTGTCTATTCATAAAAAATGCAGATGAAATCATAGGATATTCAACTGAAATGTTAACACTTATAACTTTGAAAACTTTCCATTTATTCATAGAGGGCCAGACTTCTACAAAAAAGAATTGATGAATGTATCTTAATGATACTTTATATATTTTTAAGGATAGTATAAAATAGCAAAATTTAACTGCATATCTGTATTTACTGTTTTTTTTCTTAGTCATTTATGATACCATGTCTTTATAAAAGTTTCATTTTAAGTGAGTCTTCTTAATTATCTGAAATCATGGAATGTTTTCTGTCCTATTTAATTATTACTGTCTGCTCCCATTTTCTAAAATGATCCATATTAAACTTCACTTTTATCTAAGATATCCCTGCCATTAAAAGAAGGTCTTTTAGAATTCTTAATTTCAACTTAAGGATCAGAAAGTAAGTTACTTCTTTTTAAAACTGGTAATTTGGAAGCTTTATGACATTGCAAAGTATGTGCTATTGTCAAGAGTCAAAATAATGTTTTCGAAATAACAATTATGAACATGGAAATATGCATATAAATATTTAAAAATTTAAGATAAACTATTTTCCTGGTTATTTTCAAATGTGTATAATTTCCCTATAAAAATACAAACATCTACTCATTTGTAGAGATTTTTTTTTCCATTTACATTGGAGAATTCCTTGTCCATATGCTCAAATACCTCTGAGACAGGAAGAATTATGTCATACCATCCAGAAAATCCTTATCAAAACAAAGCTCTTTCTCTGGTGGCATGAAGTGTAATGTATGATGAGTGGTTCTATTTTGCTGTTTGTACACTGGTCATTCTAGCAGAGGCCATTTATTAAGGAAACAGATGGGAAAACATCAGTTCTATTTTGTGCCTTCTGTTTACTATAAAATGTTGGGAGCCTTGGAAAGCAGAACTAAAGTAATTGGAGGTATCAAAGAATAAGTCAGGTATGATAGGAGAAAGTGGACATTCTCAATTCCAGTATAGGCAGTATTTTTTTTATTACCGAAAGCTTTGAAATAATCTTTAATTTGTCCTTTTTCCTATATAAGCTATTTGGTCAGTGGATATTTTGTGGGTTTTTAAAAATTAATTTTATATGAGCCTGACAGTTGACAGTCTTTCAGGAGCTGTTTATTTGTTCAATACGTTGATAGGTTGTAAAAGAACCCCCAAACTAAGATGTCTTTTAGTAGTAAGTCAGTAGAATTTGATACCTTTTATGATAAGAATCTTTTAAAGTTGGTGTTCACAATAGTTTAGATGATACACAAATTTATAAGAAGTACAGTTTCTTATTTTTTTTTAATTTTTTAAAATTATATTATTTTAGTCACCATACAGTACATCCCCGGTTTCCGATGTAAAGTTCGATGATTCATTAGTTGCGTATAACACCCAGTGCACCATGCAATACATGCCCTCCTTACTACCCATCACCGGTCTATCCCATTCCCCTACCCCCCTCCCCTCTGAGGCCCTCAGTTTGTTTCTCATAGTCCATAGTCTCTCATGTTTCATTCCCCCTTCTGATTACCCCCCCTTTCTTTATCCCTTTCTTCCCCTACCGATCTTCCTAGTTCTTATGTTCCATAGATGAGAGAAATCATATAATTGTCTTTCTCTGCTTGACTTACTTCACTTAGCATTATCTCCTACAGTGCCGTCCATGTTGCAGCAAATGTTGAGAATTTGTTCTTTCTGATAGCTGAGTAATATTCCATTGTATATATGGACCACAGCTTCTTAATCCAATCATCTGTTGAAGGGCATCTCGGTTCCTTCCACGCTTTGGCTATTGTGGACAATGCTGCTATGAACATTGGGGTGCATATGGCCCTTCTCTTCACTACGTCTGTAAGAGGAGTACAGTTTCTTTAAAACAAGTTTTTCCCCTGCAGAAGTGATCCAATTTTACACTGTTGAACATTTCTTCTCCCAAATTTTCAAGACCTGTGTTCCCCTTCTAAGAGTTCTATTGTTGAATTATTGACAGCAGATAATTTGCCACTACTGTTGTGAAAGGCAGTGTTCCCCCAGTGATTAAATCTAACTCCTTGCCACATTGTGTGAGCCTCTGTTTTGTCTTCTTCCTCTTTCTCCTCTTCTTCTTCTTCATATTCTGTTTTCATTCTATTTTTTGACTTGAAGGGTTCCCGCATCTCCTTATTTAGCACATATTTGCATTAGATTCTAGACTTCAGTAAGGCAAAGGGCCAGTCTCTTTCCTTCATTGACCACGAGAATATGTGTTGTCTTAACAGATCAGAATGGTTTTCAGTAATGCTGATAAATCTGCCAGGTAAGGTTTTAAGAGGTTTTTGGGGAGGCATTTTAATTTTTTTTTATCGTGTTATTACTTATGATGAATTTAGCACTTCTACACAACAGTCTTTGTGTTAGATGCACTTTACAAATATCTTTGAGCTCTCCCAGTGACCCTGTAAGAAGTAGAAATAGAGTATTTATAGCCTCCATTTCACAAGTGAAGCTGCTAAAACCACACATTTTTATTGTGTGTTCAGCTCTTTGAGGGAAATGTCTCTTCAGGTTTAGAAGATTCACCGTTGCTGCTTTCCTGAAGGCCAAAGAGGAACGGCTAGTCATATTCTGAAACTGGTGGCCTGAAGTTCGACTTCCTTGCTGAAGGTATTGATGCCACTTAGAGGAACTTAGTGACATATTTCTATTCCGATCTTTTTCATGTGGATTGTGGACTGATCACCCTGCATTTTCAATTTCATGTAGCTGAGGCTTTTTCTATGAAATGGTTCATGGGTTTGATTTAAAAGAAAGTCGAGCTATAACTTTGCTGTTTTGCAAAACCGTGCTAATATTGAAGTTGGCATTTACACTTGCGCACATTTCTCCAAGGATTTCAGTGCCCGGTGTGTTTCTGTAAGCTTTGTGACGGTTTTATCTTTTAATCTGTTTTTTATTGTAAAACATTTAGAATATTTGCAGATCCAAACACCCTTAAATTAAAGGAGTGGTATTAATATTAATGTTATAATTTTAGATTTAGAGTGAGTGTATTCTTACCTCTAATAAATAGTCATAAACCATCCAATTTTGCAGTGATGCCACATATTTCATTTGTATCTGTTTTTCATTAATGACTTGATGTAATTTTAGACTGACTCAGTTTCCCAGGCACCTTCTCCACTCTAGCTCTGTAGTGACTAACTCAGGCTCAGGTATGACTTCTTAGATTATGGAAGGCAATGTCTCATAGCAGAGAGAATGTGGGCCTACCAAGCCAACATGGAACACCCAAGTAATCCATATAGATATGAGACTAACCGTGGTAGTAGCCAATTACCTGGCTCCTGCCTGCTACGATTTGTATAGTAGTTCTTTATAAATCTCTTGTTTACTCAATAGTACTACTGACTGTGAGTTACTACATTCCAGAAGGCAAGTCTTCTACCCACTTACTATAGGTCTATTGCCAGTTCTTGCACTATTACACTGAAATTAATCTTTGATATGCAACAAAATAATCATAACATTAAGTGGCATTTTAAAACTATTCACCAATGCAAAGTAATATAAAACAGAAAAAATATATAGTGTCCATTGTGTCTAACATCGTTCATTCTACCATGGGCAGTTTTTATCAAAAAATATAGGGAGAGACATTCTAATAAGCAAACCCTTATATTACTAGTTGAGAGATGCTGTAACAACATTATTAGTCAAGTAATACGCAGGAGCCCAGAGATTTATTTCTTAAGTCATAGTAGGCACAAAGTTAGGGAAAGATTCATAGTGATAGGGAGGTATCCAGATAACTTCAAAGTACTTTCTACACTAGTCTAGCTCAGATGTGAGTTTTTAAAGATAAGAATCCTCTGACTGGCAGAGAGGATGGAAGATAAGTAACAAAAGGTGAAAGAAATGGGGGAATGCAAGCATGGCATAAGTTAATAAAGTTTAACTTACTCATGAATAATGAGGAACTTATATGACTGCGGCAAGCAGTTATTCTGTATCAATAAGTTCAAACAAATTGAAGATTCACTTCAACTAGTCTTCATAGTATAGGGACTACCTGCAGGACAATCTGTAGTCTGGGGCCTTAATTCTAAATATGTCATGAAGAACTTATCTCACGATGCATAAGATTGTACAATTTGTTTTAGAATAGTATATTATGTTCATGTTATTTCCAAATATTTTCAAAGGGGGGTGGGTAGAGGGGAGGGACAGAGGGAGAGAGAAAATCTCAATTAGACTCCCAGCTGAGCACGGAGCCTGATGGTGGGGCTCTATCTCAGGACCCTGAGATCATGACCTGTGCCAAAATCAACAGCTGGAAGCTCAACAGACTGAGCCATCCAGGTGCCCCCCTTGAGTGGTTAGTTCTTAACATCATTTACCTTTTGCTCTATGCCTTAAACTTTATAGATCATTTCCTTCCTTGCAGTTATCCTAGAATGTAGATCATGGGTGTATAGACTCCAGAATTTCATCAGGCCAACCTAACTCTCCCACTTTCTCTAGCTTTCTCTCCTCTCTGGTTCTTTCCTCTTAGGAGCATTTGCACACTTACTTTTCAACATCAGCTTTGTCTAATCATCTCTATCTTAAAGCATCACTGAATCTGAACATAACACCCCAACGCTATAGTTTCCCCAAATATTCTTTCCTTCCTTTGTGCCAATCTTTCCAAAAATGCCATTTCTTTCACAGTCCTTTTTCAGGCAAATAATAATTTAATTTAAAATAAACTTTATTAACCATCGTTTTTGATTCAACACAGTACTAGTCATTTCCTTAATGTCATTGATACACCCTTAATAACCATGATGTCCAGAAGGGAAAAAAAGATATATTTTGAGTGAACACTCAAAAACACATGAAGACATTTTCTCATTTCTTAATTAGGCCCTACCTTTTGTGTCTTCACTCTTTTAACCTCCATAACTACATACAACAACATTTTATTTTATTTTATTTTATTTCATTTCATTTCATTTCATTTCATTTTATTTTATTTCATTTGGGGAGAGAGAGAGAGAGAGACAGGGGGAGGGACAGAGAGAGAAGGGAAGGGAGAGAGAGAGAGAATCTTAAGCAGGCTGCACACCCAGAGCGGAGCCCAATACAGGTCTCCATTCATAGCCCTGAGATCATGATCTGAGCTGAAATCAAGAGTCGGACACTTAATTGACTGAGCCACCCCAACAATATTACATTTTAGATATTAGAATTTATCAGCTCCATTTTTGTAGGCATATATGATTTACAAAAACTCCCAAACTTCTTTAAGTCTCTCAACATTCAAATATTTTTTACCCTTCCACTGCCTGTTTTATCAGTATAGTATTAGATATGCCAAGCATGGAGATTTCCAGTGTCCCGGCCTCTTCTAAGCAGTCTTGTGACCCGGCTCTTCTGGGTATAACTGACTAGGCTTCAGTGGACAGATAGCCCAAGGGTATTTCATCCATGGGTTGCTCAGTGACTTGTAA
>NW_024423675.1:32660430-32695503 GCF_017311325.1 Ursus maritimus
TTTTTCATGTGGATTGTGGACTGATCACCCTGCATTTTCAATTTCATGTAGCTGAGGCTTTTTCTATGAAATGGTTCATGGGTTTGATTTAAAAGAAAGTCGAGCTATAACTTTGCTGTTTTGCAAAACCGTGCTAATATTGAAGTTGGCATTTACACTTGCGCACATTTCTCCAAGGATTTCAGTGCCCGGTGTGTTTCTGTAAGCTTTGTGACGGTTTTATCTTTTAATCTGTTTTTTATTGTAAAACATTTAGAATATTTGCAGATCCAAACACCCTTAAATTAAAGGAGTGGTATTAATATTAATGTTATAATTTTAGATTTAGAGTGAGTGTATTCTTACCTCTAATAAATAGTCATAAACCATCCAATTTTGCAGTGATGCCACATATTTCATTTGTATCTGTTTTTCATTAATGACTTGATGTAATTTTAGACTGACTCAGTTTCCCAGGCACCTTCTCCACTCTAGCTCTGTAGTGACTAACTCAGGCTCAGGTATGACTTCTTAGATTATGGAAGGCAATGTCTCATAGCAGAGAGAATGTGGGCCTACCAAGCCAACATGGAACACCCAAGTAATCCATATAGATATGAGACTAACCGTGGTAGTAGCCAATTACCTGGCTCCTGCCTGCTACGATTTGTATAGTAGTTCTTTATAAATCTCTTGTTTACTCAATAGTACTACTGACTGTGAGTTACTACATTCCAGAAGGCAAGTCTTCTACCCACTTACTATAGGTCTATTGCCAGTTCTTGCACTATTACACTGAAATTAATCTTTGATATGCAACAAAATAATCATAACATTAAGTGGCATTTTAAAACTATTCACCAATGCAAAGTAATATAAAACAGAAAAAATATATAGTGTCCATTGTGTCTAACATCGTTCATTCTACCATGGGCAGTTTTTATCAAAAAATATAGGGAGAGACATTCTAATAAGCAAACCCTTATATTACTAGTTGAGAGATGCTGTAACATTATTAGTCAAGTAATACGCAGGAGCCCAGAGATTTATTTCTTAAGTCATAGTAGGCACAAAGTTAGGGAAAGATTCATAGTGATAGGGAGGTATCCAGATAACTTCAAAGTACTTTCTACACTAGTCTAGCTCAGATGTGAGTTTTTAAAGATAAGAATCCTCTGACTGGCAGAGAGGATGGAAGATAAGTAACAAAAGGTGAAAGAAATGGGGGAATGCAAGCATGGCATAAGTTAATAAAGTTTAACTTACTCATGAATAATGAGGAACTTATATGACTGCGGCAAGCAGTTATTCTGTATCAATAAGTTCAAACAAATTGAAGATTCACTTCAACTAGTCTTCATAGTATAGGGACTACCTGCAGGACAATCTGTAGTCTGGGGCCTTAATTCTAAATATGTCATGAAGAACTTATCTCACGATGCATAAGATTGTACAATTTGTTTTAGAATAGTATATTATGTTCATGTTATTTCCAAATATTTTCAAATATATATATATATATATATGGAGTGAACACTCAAAAACACATGAAGACATTTTCTCATTTCTTAATTAGGCCCTACCTTTTGTGTCTTCACTCTTTTAACCTCCATAACTACATACAACAACATTTTATTTTATTTTATTTTATTTCATTTCATTTCATTTCATTTCATTTTATTTTATTTCATTTGGGGAGAGAGAGAGAGAGAGACAGGGGGAGGGACAGAGAGAGAAGGGAAGGGAGAGAGAGAGAGAATCTTAAGCAGGCTGCACACCCAGAGCGGAGCCCAATACAGGTCTCCATTCATAGCCCTGAGATCATGATCTGAGCTGAAATCAAGAGTCGGACACTTAATTGACTGAGCCACCCCAACAATATTACATTTTAGATATTAGAATTTATCAGCTCCATTTTTGTAGGCATATATGATTTACAAAAACTCCCAAACTTCTTTAAGTCTCTCAACATTCAAATATTTTTTACCCTTCCACTGCCTGTTTTATCAGTATAGTATTAGATATGCCAAGCATGGAGATTTCCAGTGTCCCGGCCTCTTCTAAGCAGTCTTGTGACCCAGCTCTTCTGGGTATAACTGACTAGGCTTCAGTGGACAGATAGCCCAAGGGTATTTCATCCATGGGTTGCTCAGTGACTTGTAAAAAGGTCTGAAAAGATTTATTGAATGAACTAGAAAATGTGAAGTGAATGAAATGGTTATTAGTGGGAATGGAGGTTGGAAGGAATTATATAGAGAAGAGTCATAATAGAGCATAAGCCATGAAACTCGTGGCAAGCCCACGTTCCAAAGAAGAGAGAACTACACATAAGCAGAATCCTTGGGTAAAGAAGAAGATATATACATGTATAAATTCAAGGGAAAGAATAAATCAGTTGCGAAGGAGAAAAACCGAGCAGACCTTAGAAGCTGAGGCATAATGCGAAAGGGATTAGTGATGCTTAGGAGACATGGATTCTTAATCCAAGTTTTTGTTTATCCTTATAATATTTTCCCTTTTTTTCTGATTAAATCTATGTGTTTTTCTCTGAAATTTGCTCATCTGACATATTCTTCAAAAGCATAGACTGTAATTGCATGGACAGCATAATTTTTAAGGAAAAATAATCTTGGTTTGAGGAGACTGGAACTATTATCTTTCAGTAAGTTCTGTTTTTTGCAATATTTCTCTCATGCTCCTCATTGTACAAATCAAGAAGCCATACAGACACCCCCACCTTGTAACTAATTTATGACAGCTTATGTTATTTGATAGAATTGGGGCGATTACAGACCTTCCATACCAGTTCTTTAGAGAAGGAAAATCTCTGGACTGGGTGGTGCTGTAAGTAGGGAAGGGAAGAACTTTGAGGGGCAAGGGTGCTTTGGGAGCCAGTCTGGGCCTCAGGAAGAACTATTTCGTCTTAATACTTGGGAGACATGAATTCCCATTGTAGTAGCACATGTATTTACATATCAAAATCTTTGTGCTCTGCATTGCTTATACATTGTTCTTCCGAGTGATCCTTCTTCAGCTAATTTTAGAGGGCAAAGTTGTCTTCTTAAGAGAAAACAAAAGATGTCCTCCATTTAAACTTTGATTTTGAGATTTCTACACAAACCATCATTATGTCCCATCATAACATTTTCTGCACTAGGATGGAAACACAATTGGCCAGATCCATTGCCTCCTTGACAAGATGATGGATTTTGCTCTCTCCCACCTGTGTATCCAGGTGTCTCAGCTTTGCAGTTCTGCTTCCTACAGGGAGCCCTGATGGTGATGGACGCTGCCAAGGCAAAATGAGGGAAATTCTGCTTGAGACCTACCCTCCCATCCCATGGCTTTGGAAAGGAGCTAAGAACATGCTTGTTTTCTTTTCTTTATCTTCATGCCCTCAGAATTCACACTTATATATAAGAAAACATTGCAAATGGGTCCAAACAAGCTATCTTGACTCTCTTCAAATTTTAAATTGTGATATATTTTGAGTCTATAAATTTTAATCTCATGCTCCCAAGATCTTTGTAATTTATGACTATGTTATTTTTTTATGTAATGTCTACTCTAAATGGCCAGGAAAAGTATAGGCATCTTCAAAAATTCTAAAATAACATAAATGAGATTTTCTAAAGTTTACCGTGCTCACTATACTATAAGAACACCCGTAAAACTTTCAGATAGCATCACTGTTTGTTTTTAAAGTATTTTCCTCAATTATTAATCTTACACAAGCTTTGCTTTTGAGTGGTCAGTTTTGTTTTTTTTTTTTAAGATTTATTTATTTGATAGAGTGTGTGTGAAGGGGGGTGGGTAGAGGGGAGGGACAGAGGGAGAGAGAAAATCTCAATTAGACTCCCAGCTGAGCACGGAGCCTGATGGTGGGGCTCTATCTCAGGACCCTGAGATCATGACCTGTGCCAAAATCAACAGCTGGAAGCTCAACAGACTGAGCCATCCAGGTGCCCCCCTTGAGTGGTTAGTTCTTAACATCATTTACCTTTTGCTCTATGCCTTAAACTTTATAGATCATTTCCTTCCTTGCAGTTATCCTAGAATGTAGATCATGGGTGTATAGACTCCAGAATTTCATCAGGCCAACCTAACTCTCCCACTTTCTCTAGCTTTCTCTCCTCTCTGGTTCTTTCCTCTTAGGAGCATTTGCACACTTACTTTTCAACATCAGCTTTGTCTAATCATCTCTATCTTAAAGCATCACTGAATCTGAACATAACACCCCAACGCTATAGTTTCCCCAAATATTCTTTCCTTCCTTTGTGCCAATCTTTCCAAAAATGCCATTTCTTTCACAGTCCTTTTTCAGGCAAATAATAATTTAATTTAAAATAAACTTTATTAACCATCGTTTTTGATTCAACACAGTACTAGTCATTTCCTTAATGTCATTGATACACCCTTAATAACCATGATGTCCAGAAGGGAAAAAAAGAATATTCCAAATGAAACCACTAGAGAGCTCAATTAGAGTAACATTCTCAAGTGCTAAATTCTACTATGCATAACATATATTCCTTAGAAAGGTAGGTATTTTATACTCCTTCGTCTCTTCCTATTTAACAAATTGCCTATCATGACCCTAGCCTTGAAGCCACCACAAAATATGGATAGAATTCATATTTCTACATGCACTGATTAAATGTTAACCATTCATATACTTTGTGTTCCATTTTGTTAAACGTTTTTCTTCATCTTCCATCAGTGTCTGTCTGAGGAAATAACCTCATATGGGGTCTGGCCCTGTGAGCTTTACATTTAGCCCAGTGCCCTCCACAAATTCTAAGTCAAATTTTATAACAAAAATTTACAAAATTGTATATTTTATTATTTTATTGACTAAATGAAGAATGTTAGATTGCCAAGTTTTCATTATAAAGGCCATCTGTATTTTTATACTTATCATAAGCTTTAATGATCATTAACTTCAAGAAGAGTAGTTCCCCAGTAGTGCCAGTCTTTCCATCATTCAACTTAATAAGGTAGAGTTGTAAAGCTGGCCTCCATTCAGATGGTGACAGGTGGCAGAGAAAGCACACAATGGAATTTTCCATCTGTTCTCTACTTTGTATCCAAGGCTTAAAGGGCAGAGTGTATTTTGTTATATACTCTTCAAACACTTTTCTCCATCCAAACGCCATTAAAATAAAATTATATATATATATAAAATAGATACAGATACACACTTTAGCTTACAGTAGGCTTACAGATCTTGAAGGTCAAAGCCACATGCTCATCTTTCCTTACCTTTTTTGAGAAGGCACACTGGTTTATTCTTTATGAGCAGCTGAATTCTGGCTTGGCCTTTTATACTTTATTTCCAGAAAATATTTCACCTTCTAACAGCTTTCCAAAAAAAGCAGAATGTATGTATTCATAAAGAGTGATACATATGAGGAAAATCAGTCTACTTCATACTCATTGAATTGTTAAATGCATTAAAGACAGCCTCACTTTGTTTTTATTGATAGTTTTGTAAGGTTTAGATTTTGATGGTACTCATTATGGAAGCAATATTATGATACTAATAAAGAATATAGCTTATGATAGATGCAGGGCTGCCAGTTTTAAAGTTTGCTTGCAAGGGAAGAAATTGTATATTTTGGATGGAAATGGTGAGTTTTTGAATTAAAATTTTAGTTTTTTTCTATTTAATTTTCCATGAGTCATTTTTATAATGCCTGTTCCATGCCATTATAATGCAGTAAAGTTTAAGAACCATAAAAGAGGCAGAAAATATGAAATTATAAAAATTTTCTAGGGAAATTGCCCTCCTTTCTCTGTCATTGAGAATTTGAAGGTATTCCTGGTATGGCAGCTAATAAAGACTGTATTTTAGTATGTTTAATTGTAAGCGACTTTATCTGAGTGGATAGGTTAAATCTGATTCCATTGTTCTTAAACAATTATTAAATACTTAATACATGAGACACTATGTGCCACATAATGTGCAAAGTGAAACAGGTCGCTCTTTAAGGAGTTTGTAGAGTATCTAGAATGGAAGAATGAATAAGGAAATAATGCAAATAAAGTAGGGAAGAGAAATTAGAGTTAAATTAAGATCCAGTGGTTCCCAAACCTCGATGCCCAGAATGATATCTGGGAAGCTTATACATATCATGGTGTTGTCTTAGGCAACTCTGATTCTAAAGGTCAGAGTTCAGAGGGTTCATTTAAAAGGTGATCCAAACAATGCTGAGTAGAGGTCCATACAAAAGGTTTGAAGAACTCATCCATAAGCAATGGAAAGACACTATAGACTTTTTTTTCAATAATAATATTTTTTATTATATTATGTTAGTCACCATACAGTACATCCCTGGTTTTTGCTGTAAAGTTCCATGATTCATTAGTTGCGTATAACACCCAGTGCACCATGCAATACGTGCCCTCCTTACTACCCATCACCAACCTATCTCATTCCCCCACCCCCTTCCCCTCTGAAGCCCTCTGTTTGTTTTCCAGAGTCCATAGTCTCTCATGCTTCATTTCCCCTTCTGATTACACCCCCTTTCTTTATCGCTTTCTTCTCCTACCAATCTCTTCCTACTTCTTATGTTCCATAGATGAGTGAAACCGTATGATACTTATCTTTCTCTGCTTGACTTATTTCACTTAGCATTATCTCCTCCAGTGCCATCCATGTTGCAGCAAATGTTGAGAACCCATCTTTCTGATAGCTGAGTAATATTCCATTGTATATATGTACCACATCTTCTTAATCCAGTCATGTGTTGAAGGGCATCTCGGCTCCTCCCACAATTTAGCTATTGTGCACAATGCTGCTAGGAACATTGGGGTGTATATGGCCCTTCTCTTCACTACGTCTGTATCTTTGGGATAAATACCCAGTAGTGCAATGGCTGGATCATAGGGTAGCTCAATTTTTAACTTTTTAAGGGACCTCCACACTGTTTTCCAGAGTGGCTGTACCAACTTGCATTCCCACCAACAATGTAGGAGGGATCCCCTTTCTCCACATCCTCTCCAACAATTGTTGTTTCTTGCCTTGTCAATTTTTGCCATTCTAACTGGCGTGAGGTGGTATCTCAGTGTGGTTTTTGATCTGAATTTCCCTGATGGCTAATGATTTTGAGCATTTTTTCATGTGTCTGTTAGCCATTTGTATGTCTTCATTGGAAAAGTGTCTGTTCATATCTTCTGCCCATTTTATGATTTGTTTATTTGTTTCTTGTGTATTGAATTTGAGAAGTTCTTTGTAGATCTTGGATAACAGTCTTTTATCTGTAGTGTCATTTGCAAATATCTTCTCCCATTCCGTGGGCTGCCTCTTAGTTTTTTGGACTGTTTCCTTGGCTGTGCAGAAGCTTTTTATCTTGATGAAGTCCCACAAGTTCATTTTATCTTTTGTTTCTCTTGCCTTTGGAGATGACAGTATAGACTTTTGAAAAGATAAATTATGTTAACAGAAGAGTGCTTTTAGAAGGTTCCTCTGGTATGAGGACAAATACTCTGAAAATGCAGTGGAAAGGGCATGTGAAATAAATGCTCTTAGGGCGTGGCAGGAAGTTGGGTGTGTGAAACCAAGGAAAATTGGGGTATTGTTGACAACAGTTTCTATTGGAAAAATGGGTGTGTTGAAATGCACAATGGAATAACAAATATACTAGTTAATTGGATACTGAGTTTGACCTAGAATATAAAATTGGTTTTGCAGGTGTTGAATTTAAGGTTCTTAAAGGTCACCTGGACAGAGGTGTTTATTAGGTACTTACGATTACAGCTCTGACACTCAAAAGTGAGAAAGATTTTGGATGATCCACAAACATAATCTAGTTTAAAACATAGGCACAGATGATCTCTAAGAGAGACTACAGAAATAGAAAAAATGCAAATTTAGAACTTAGACAATATCAACATTATGAAGCAGGAGAGAGTAATCTATGAAGAAAGAAATATTACTTAGAACCAGCTAGCAAAATGCATGTGATGGAGGTAAATCATGAAATTTAGGAAATTTGGTATAACTGGTAGTGTGAAACACTGTAGAACAATGAGGAAGGTGAGACATAGAAAAGTTCATACTTTGCTAGAAGTCAGTAATAACTAGAGGAAGGACTTTTTTTTTTTTAATTTGCGGGCCTGAAACAAATAAATTTCAGTTTATTTTGCAAGAAGAAATTGTTAAGGAATGAATGACTAGGTAGCAAGCTGTGACATAGGCGTAGAAAGCATTTTTGTTTTGTTTTCTTGTGAAAGGGAACGGTAGGACAAGAAATTAATAAAATGTTAGTGAATGAACTATACCTAAGTGGGATAGATGCGTGTGATTTTGTGTGTGTGTGTGTGTGTGTGTGTGTGTGTGTGTGTGTATCCTAAGGACACCTTTTCATAGGAGTACATCACTGGCAAGGTGGGATAGATACTTCTGCAAGAACAGCAATGAGTGAAGAAAGGGAAAAAATACTAGGAAGGTATGGCTAAAATACATTAAACCTTATGGAACTTGACTGACAGTTTATCAATGTCTTGAATATATGGGGCAAGAGGAGGATTCTTAAATATCCCTGCTATTTTGAGCTTCATAACTAGCTGAAAGATGATGCTATTATAAGAGTAAGGAACACAGAAGAGGGATTGTATTGGAGAGAAAGATGATGTGGTTGTCTCGGGTAGTGAGGTTTTTGAAGTATAAGGTCATCTAGAAGATATGTCCAGCAGACATTGAATGTATAGCTCAAAGGAGCCAACATGCTCATAGAGACTTATTTAATGGTCATTTGCAAAGAACTGAGAGTTGAAGCTGTGGAATAAGATAAAACAAGAGTAGGAAAAAAAAAAGATGGGAAAGAAGTGCAGAGCACCTCATCATTTTTGGACATCTGAGAGATAAACGGAAGAAGGGTAGGGAGAGAAGAAATGGAAGGATCAGGAATAATAAAAAGAAGACATCCTTGAGATATATAAGAAAACTGAGAGAAAAGAGGTTTCCAGGAGACAACAGTTTTTAGTTATAAGAAACATAACCAAGATATTAGTAAAATTTAAAATCTGTAATCATCGATTTTAAAGTCATTGGCTGCCTTCATGGAAACAATTTTAATTAAGTTGAAGAAAAACAGTACTAAAATAGATTAAAGCATGAGCGTCAGGCAAGTGGTGAAGGTGGAAGCCAATGAATATAGACTATTTTTATGAATTATGATTGTGGAAAAATGGAGGGTAACATAAAAAAGGAAAGTTTTAAGATATAAAAAATATGTAAGTTAAACTAAAATTTAGAATATAGAGAAAAATATTCAGTAATTCTACTACAATGGATCTTCCATCACTATTAAATGTCATATTTCCCTATATGCATCATGTACTTTAATTTTTACTTTTATATTATGGTAGTGCTTTTTAGAAGATGGTGTTAAGTAGATTTCACAAAGGAAGGCATCTCACAGTGAAGAATTTACGGTAATTTCACCCATGGAAGGCAAATCTCAATGATCAGAATCATGAAAAGGAGAAACTGGGAGGGAGAAATGGAGAATAAAAGTGAGGAAGGGGACAAAGTTGTCAGAAGAGTTTTGATGAGAAAGGTTAAAGGACAGAAATGGGAGAACTAGGCTTGCTAACAGTTGGGACATGTTCTGAACAAGGAGGTAAAGTGAAGAAGATGGAGAGGAAGATGTTGGAATTGAGAAATATGAGGGCTTTGGCAGCCAGAATACTGAGAATGCCATCCACGTGGATCTTGAAATCACCAAGACTATTGGCACTATGACCTTCCATAAATGTTGCTATTGTTTTATAATAATCATTTGTGTGAAGAACTACATGAACTCTCAGACTCTCAGCATTTATTGATTTGCCTTTTCCTACATTTACTCTTCTACAGAAGAACAGAATCCTAGATTGTTGGATAAGGTGAAGATTTTTGCCATTCTAGTTTGAGTGATATTGCTTTTCTTATCTATAGTAGACTTTGTGCACAGAGTAAGTTATATAGAGGGAATTTTACCATCACATGCTAGATTTTGGTCCCAAACTATTATTCATTTCTTAAATATTATTATGAATCTTTTGTGAGAATCAGCATATCTTGTTATTTACAATGGTTATAATATGAGCATAGTTTTAGTATGCCATAAATATAGCCATCGCTTCCAAAATTTCCTACCTTCTTTATTATTATTTGTGTATGTGTGTATGATAAAATTACTTAACGTAAGATCTATCCTCTTAACAAATTTCTAAGTAATAATACAGTTCTGTTAACCATAAGTTTTATGCAATACAGTAAATCTCTAGGACTTATTTTGTATAACTGAAACTTTGTACAATTTGACAAATACCTCCCTGTTTTCCCTCTCCACCCCAAACAACCACCATTCTACTCTCTACTTCTATGTGTTTGTTTATTCTAGATTCCTCATATCAATGGCATTATGTGCCTGGTATATTCTACTTAGCATAATGTCCTTCAGGCTCATGTTGTTGCAGATGGTGAGATTTCCTTCCTTTCTAAGGCTAAATAATGTTCCATTTTATGCATATACCACATTCTCTTTATCACCTATTGATAGACAATTAGGTTGCTTCCATATCTTGACTGTTATGAATAATGCTGCAATGGGCATAGGAGTGCAGATATCTCTTCAAGATCCTGATTTTACTTTGTATATATACCCAGAAGTATTGCATATTGATGAATGGAACAGAATACAGAACTTAGAAATAAACCCATGTATTAATGGCCAACTAATCTTCTACAGGGGTGCCAGGAACACACAATGGAGAAAAGATAGTCTTTTCAATAACTGGTACTGGGGAAACTGGATATGCACATGCAAAAGAATGAAATTGGGCCTTTATCCCATACCACACAGAAACAGCAACTCAAAATGGATTGAAGACTTAAATGTAAGATCTAAAACCATTAAACTCTTAGAAGGAAACTTAGGGGAACAAAAGGGTATATGAAGAGGTGCTCCACATCACTAATTATCACTAATTATCAGGGAAATGCAAATCAGAATAACAATGGGATATCACCTCATACCTATTAGTATGGCTATTGGCTATTATAAAAAAAAAAAAAGCTTTGACAAAGATGCGGAGAAAAAGGAACCCTTGTGCACTGTTGGTGGGATTGTAAATTGGTACAGCAACTATGGAAAACAGTATGGAGGTTCCTCAAAAAATTTAAAATAAAACTGCTCAGTATTTTTTAATCTACAACCCAACCACTCTGTATCCATTCCTGCTGCATGTTGGCTCCATCCTCTAAGTGTATTTTAATTAAAGTTTTACAATTCTTTGGTGCATGAATTGGTTGGAGACAAGCTAGCACATTTTTAGTTCAGAAACATGTCTTAGATTATTTCTCAAATGTTTGGTCTTGGTCAGTTCAGTCCTGGTGACATTTTCTTATGTTCTTTTTTCCATCTCAGTGTGTTCCTCTTAGCTTTTAAACCTGATAGTATTTTGAGAGACATTTAATCCATGTGGTTTATTGCTTTAGCTCTTACACATCCTATTCTATGACTTCAGTGTATTGTAAAAGTTCTTTGATTCAAAAGATACTAAGCAGCTTAGTGAGTATTTAAAGAATCTTACTCTGGGAGAAATAAAATTTGGTAATTTATGCCAATTACATGATTTTAGCATTTTGACTTAATTTAGCACAGAATTTAGAATCCACAGGAGTGGTATATACGTATTTATGCTTTCATTAGCTTCAGATCTTGCAGTTTAGCTACTACAAGATACGGGGCTATTTTCATTTGCTAAGAATAAAGAAATTCTCATTATTCTCCAGCTTGAACTTGTGTTTGCCCCCAGTTGGCAAATTAACCAGAGTAAAAAATATATATATATGTATCCTCAATGCTTTAGTAACCAATATTCAGAGAAATAAACTTAACTTCCTCTGAAATTTGAAGCTTTATCAAAGCATAATACAACATTTGGGTCAGGAATTGGGAGACCATGTCTACAGTTCAGTGGTTGATACTTTGAACTCCTATAGCTTTGAGTTTGAATTTGGTCTTTGTGATTTATTGGTTTTGTGATCATTGGCATGCCTGTATCCTTTCTGCACCTCAGTATGAAGACCTGTGAAAGGGGCATATTAAGAGCAGCTATCTCAGGGACACCCGGGTGGCTCAGTTGGTTGAATATCTGCCTTTGGTGCAGATCATGATCCCAGGGTCCTGGGATCAAGCCCCACATTGGGCTTCCTGATCTACGGGGAGCCTGCTTCTCCCTCTCCCTCTGCCTTTCCCCTAGCTTGTGCTCTCTCTCTTTCTCGCTCACTCTCAGTCTCAAATAAATACATAAAATCTTAAAAAAAGAAAAAAAGAGTAGCTATCTCATCAGTGTTTTGTGAGGCATATATTAGGCAATACATTACTTAAAGTGGAGCCTAGAATATAGCATTTAATGAATGTTAACTTTTTTTTTTTAAGATTTAATTTATTTATTTGACAGAGAGAGACAGCCAGCGAGAGAGGGAACACAAGCAGGGGGAGTGGGAGAGGAAGAAGCAGGCTCCCAGTGGAGGAGCCCAATGTGGGGCTCAACCCCAGAATGCCGGGATCACACCCTGAGCCAAAGGCAGACGCTTAACGACTGAGCCACCCAGGTGCCCCATGAATGTTAACTTCTGATAGAATTTATATAAGCTGCTTTAAAAAGTACCCAGTAAAGTCTTACAAAATGAAAATTGGTAGAAATCTCAGATAATGAAATGTCATTTCCCCCCGTACCCTGCATTCAGTACTCCCCCTCAAGCCTTTTTTTTTTTTTTTTTCTTTTTTGGTATCTCCAACCTATCATTTCCTCTATTTAGCCATAGTTTTAGTTTTTATTGCAGTTCATTGGAGCTAATAAAATAGTGTTCCAATAGTTTTGGGTTTCTTATTTATAGTCTGTTTTTACTGCAGTCCTTTCTCCACAGTGCTGCCGGGTTGATTGTTTTCATGCACATGGTGGATAAACAACATTCTTGTTCAAAAGCCATTGATGCCTCACCATTGTCTGTTGAATATAGCAGATATGTTTACTGTGACATTCAGTATCACTCAACCTGACTCATATCAGCATCACCTACCTACCCCCCATTTCTCAAGGGCCAGTGACACTGGATCTCTAGGCATTCCTCCAAAACAGGATGATTTTTCATACTTCTGAAACCATGCCCAGCCCACTTCCACAGTCTGTTTCACTCATTCCCATACCTGTGTCTTACAACCTCATTGTCTTAGTAGGTTTGTGACCTGGTGTTTTGGGAGTAAGCTAAACAAGGCAGTATGACCTTAACAGTTCTTCCATTAAGGGATGAATTTGAGGGGAGGCGCCGTGGATCTGGATTTAGGAGACAGGACCTTGCGTCCTGACACCACTATCCCTTAGCCAGTACATCTTTGGGAAATATTCACAACAATTTGAGTACCAGTTCTCTCAATTGTAAGAGAGACTCCAACTATTTTTTCTCATTTCACAAAGTTGTTCTGAGTATCAGGTGCTGAATTATTTTTCTACTGCTGCTTAGCAATTACCACAAACTTGATGGCTTAGACACACACATTTGTTATCTTACAGTTCTGTAGGTCATAAATTCAATGGTGGGGGGCACCTGGGTTGTTCGGTTGATCAAGCATCTGACTCTTGATTTCAGCTCAGGTCATGATCTTAGGGTCGTGAGATGTGCCCAGCTTTGGGTCTGCACTGGGTGTGAAGCCTGCTTAAGATTCTCTCTCTCCTTCTACCACCCCTGTCCCCACCCCACCGCCGCTCATGCTCAGGTGCTCGCGCTCTCTCTCTCTCTCTCTCAAAAAAAAAAAAAAAAAAAATCAACAGGTGTATCACTGAGCCAAAGTCAAGGTGTTGGCTGGGCTGCTTTCCCTTCTGGAGGATTAAGGGAACAACCCATTTCTTTGCCTTTTTTAGCTTCTAAAGGCCTCTCTGAGGACCTCACACAGTAGCCCCTACATTTCAGAATGAGTTGCAGTGGGTCACTGTGTCCTTCTCATGCTTCCATATTTCCCTGACCATAGCTGGGAAAGATTTTCCACCTTTAAGGGCTCATGCGATTAGATTGAGCCCACCCAGAATCCAGGATGATCTCCCCACCTTGCGGTCCTTAATATTATTTATATCTGCAGAGCTACTTTTGCAATGTATACAAGGCAGTATAGTCACAGGTTCCAAGGATTGGGACATGGGTATTTTGGGGAGTCATTATTTTAACTATCATAGGTGCAAAATGATACATCAAATGCATAATTATTAATGACATAGTGAAGGACCAAATTGTGCCCAAGAATAACATTTGTTTATCCCTCATAATGTTTGTTGTTTCTTGCCATCCCCATTACTTTTTTTTTTCCTTTGAGGAATATGTAAGTTCAGAATTTGGGTTGTATTTGTATGTTTGTGTTTATCCATTTAAGAAACATTTTTTTTTCTTTGAAAAGAAACCAAAAGATACTAATAACAAGGAATGATAAGCTGAACAACTATTTTACTTTTTGGAGTTTCATGAAAATGTTTTTTTTTTTTTATTGAATTATAGTTGACACACAATATTATTTTAGCTTCAGGTGTACAGCATAGTGATTGGGCAGCTCTATACATTACACTGTGCTCCCCACAAGTGCAGCTAATGCCACCCTATGATGCTATTACAATACCATTTACCAGAGTCCCTGTGCTGTACCTTTCATTCTCATGACTTACTCATTCCATAACTGGAAACCTGTACCTCCTTCTCCCTCTCACCCATTTTGCCCATTCCCTTAACTACCTCCCCTCTGGCAACCACCAATTTGTTCTCAGTATTTATGGGTCATTTCTGTTTGTTTTTTTAAACAATTTCCTTTTCCTCAACTTCTAATCAACCTCATAAACTAGAGACTTTAGTTCCATTAATACAAAATAATTTGAGCAAGTGTTCGGATCATATGGTATTGATAGATTATGTGAAAACATTTGGGTTTGTACTCATATAGAAGGACGATTTTCTTGAAAACATGTAGGAACAAGTGAAGGATGGCTACTCTTTGTCCGGACACAGCAAGAGTGGGCTTGTTCTCCTATGTTTAACGAGATTGCCTAGGGATGGAATCTACAATGCACCCTGGTGTGAAACCCTGCTATTCCCCTTTCCTTTGTGGATTTAATTATATATTAAGGGAAACGAACATAAATAGGTTTTGTATGCATTCAACAGTCTGGACTTTATGACATCAGTATTCCTTTGGTATAATGCGAGAATCCTTAATTAAGGATTAAATATACCATTAATTTTATTGAATTAAGTAGGGAGACTCGACTATAGTAAATTAAAGAAGTGAAAGGTGTTATAATTGAAATAATCAATGTATAGTACTTTTAATAAAAATATGCTCTCTTTATGATACCACTCTTTCTAAAATTGTAGCCTTTGCTTCATTAGAATGATGCAGAATTTCCTGTGAACTTATGTAAGAGAGAAAAGAAGAAGAAATGAGCTCCAGAATACATTTTAGTTCACTCACCATTATGTTAACAAAATCCTAATATCGTCTTTTCTCCCCTTACAGTTTCCATGCTCAAATTATACATTAGGGTTCAGGTACCTCAGTTTCTTCATCTTGGAAATGGAGTGATCACAAAAATGGGTTTTAGATTGCCTTTCACTTAGTTGTGATATCCTGGTACTTGAGCAGAGCTCACTTGGAGCAGTTTGCACATAAGAAGTCTTCTGTTTAGTGGCTAATTAGTACACCTGTGGGGTTTTTAAAAATGACTCTTACTTTTCCCCCTTTCATCTCATAAGTACTTCGCTCATATAGTTATAGTTCAAAAGTGAGTTAAGTAATTATGCTTATTACTTATTAAACCCCGAGGATCTTTCTAAAGCTTCTTTTAAGGGATGTCTTTATTCTTCAAACACCATCACAAATTCTTTAGTCTATATTGTACATTTATCATTAACCAAATATAAACTACTTTATATCTAGCTATAATTTTATACATGTAAATGCATTTTTCACATAGTAGATTGAGAAGTAATACTATATTTTAGACATCCTAGTGCAGTGCCACTTAGTATCTAATAAGCAAATCCAAAATCCTGATTAACAGTGCATTGTTTGGCTGTCCAAGGCATGTTTCTTGTCATGTGGGCTTGTGATCTAAATTCTAGAGATAAATGAAGAACTGAGCCTATTTACAGACATCTGTCTGCTAACACTGGACAAGAAAAGGGGAAAATCATAGGAAACTTCCTCTTGTACTGGACATTACATAACTTCAGAGCATAACCATCCCTACAGAGTATCATCCTCTATGCAGGTGTTGGAAAATAAAGTGAGAATAGCAGGCAAATAGATTTGAGGACAAGATGAGGTACAAACTCAGGTTCTAAATTTCAGTAAAAAATGAAGAGGTAACGGTTCGATCTAATTCTTAAAGCAAGGTGTTGTGAAGTATGTAAGAGAAAGGCACAATTAACTATAGTTTTTGAACATCTATGTGGCTGCAACACCTCTACAAACAGATTAGTCTAATCTGAGAAAAGTATGTTTCAGGCTCTAAATGATAGTATGAGGGTGTAAGGTTTGCCTGACATCAAAGTATCGCTCTCCTCTTTCAAAGTAAATGGGTTGTGCAAAACAGAGATCATTACAAACAATCAAAGGATATTCTTGATACTCAGGATAGAAGAGACTGCTGGTGGCAAAAGACATTTTTTAGGGAGAGGTGTGGGGGTTTGGTTATAGGAATACTATCTCATTGGATCACTGAAGCAAATGTTTTAGGCATGTCTATTCATGTCCCAGGTTCTCTAACAAGATAGGAAGAGGCTTCCATTTGCCAATAGCATGATAGATTAGATATCCTGAACAACTCTTCTTGTTGAAACAATAAAATACTGGATCAAAATAGTTACAGAAGTCTGTTCAAATGCACTGTTGGGACCACCCACACCCACACCCACACCCACACACGAAAGAACACAAGAGTACTGAAATAAAATGGAATTTAGAACCATGGGAGTTGAGTGAGCCCCAAGACTGCTTTCATCATGAGGGTTTATGCTGAAATCTCATGGCCTGGAGTTTCTACTCTAAAGGCTGCCTGCCTGAGGCACCGAGGGTAGGGGTTAAAACCAAATGTGGTGGATCTAATATGAGACCTCAAGAAGGTGGAGACCCAAAAGACTACACCTCTTTATATAGAGTGAATGAGGACAAAGCCCTGTCACATGGGAGATAGAAAAGAAACTTTCCTCTTCTTGGCCTCAGTGTGAAATAGGAAGAAGAGAAACCCTTTGATATTATAACCATAAACTTTGTGTGGCTGAAAACTCAGTCACACAAAGTTATATGTCAATTTTTAATCCAAATAAGATGATCTATTTGAAGGGAAAAGATGACTCTCAGGAGAGAATTTAGTGTAGTTTCCTTAGTTTGTTATTCTCCCAGCCAACAAGAACAAAATATACAATTCCTTTTGTAAGGATTCAGCTTTACTCAGGTTTCAAAGAATTTCCATAGGTCCGGTTAAAGGAACAAAGCAGTTTACAGAAAATACCGAGTAAATAAGACAACATAAGTCAGAATGTGCAGATATGACACACAAGAGAAGAACTATAGAGACTTAAGATAATTGGAAATAACAAAATATGAAATGCATTTAGTTTGTTTACTTAACAAGGGACAGGTGACTACAAAGAACCGCCAAGCAGACTGAAAGAAAATAAAATAGAATACAATTCAAAAATACTTGAGGTTAAAAGCACAAGAATGAATTATAGCAGGTCAGGCAAGGAGATATTAAATGGTATGCAGGAAAACTGAATCAAAGTCATAATGCAGAGTAAAGTCTAGAGACACAAAAAGATGAAAAATAGGAAAGAAAGATTAGAAGATATGAAGGTACAAGTGAAAGGTTTCCGTTTATGATGATTCAGAGTTTTAGAGGCACGAATAGAAAGGAGAATGTTGGGTAAACATTTAACAGAATTCTTGAAAGACCTCAATCCTAAACCCCACTAATCCCAAAGAATGCCAAGGAGAATAAGTAAAAAAGGTAACTTACAAGTAGACATATCATAGTAAACTGCAGAATCTAGATACGGTAGCTTCAATCTACCAAGAGATAATCGTTATGAACCTACAATTCCATATCCAGGAAAATGGTCTTGCTGATATTAAGTCAAAATGAAAATCTTTAAAACAACCAAAAAGTGAGACAATTTATCATTAAATTATACTTACTAAAGGAAAGCCTGGAGAAAAGAATTCAGATAGAAAGAATACAATCACAGTTGGATGATCTGAGATTTAAGAAGGGAGGGTGAGTAAAGATAAGGCTAAATATCTGAAATCTAAACAAATATTGAATGAATAAAAACTAATAATCCTAATTCATGAAGGGAAAAGTGGTAGAATAATGCACAAAAATGGCACATATGTTAGAAGTGATAGGAGGTCTTGGGATCTAAGGACTTGTTGTCATCTGAGAGAGAGTAAAGATATTTATTAAATTTAAATGATGGTAAATAAATATGCAAAAATAGCTAAGATAATTATTAAAAGAATAAGTACAGGGATAAATTTTCTGAACCAATAGAATAAAAAAAAAACAATGGGGAAATTCTATTGTTTTCAAGCAAGGCAATAAATTTTTAAAAATGAGAGGAGTAGAGAATATAAAACAAGTTTGTGTAAATAATAATAGCAAGTTTTTGATATAATGGTACATGGACTATACCCTGTAGTTAATAGAAAATGATTGTTGGATTGGATATTTAGAAATTCAACCATATTCTGTCTCAACTTCAAATATAAGGAGACAGATTGATGGGACAGAAAAATATATACTATACAAATTGTATTCAAAGAACAGCGACATATCTGTACTCTTAGTAGAAAAAATATTTTTATCAGTCAGAAGACTTACACAGAGAAGAAAAGGCATGTTAAATCTAAAAGTTATTCCAAGAAAATAATCACCATAACAAAAAGGTTTCCCAAATATGTAAACAACTTTTATGAAAATGCTAACAGAAAAATGAGCTAAAGAAATGAACAAGCATTTTATGAAAGAGGAAATTGAAATTATTAATAATCACCTGCATAGATCTTAAAGCACTTTATTTTATTTATTTATTTTTTTAAAGATTTTATTTATTTATTTGACAGAGAGAGAGAGACAGCCAGCGAGAGAGGGAACACAAGCAGGGGGAGTGGGAAAGGGAGAAGCAGGCTCCTAGCGGAGGAGCCTGATGTGGGGCTCGATCCCAGAATGCTGGGATCACGCCCTGAGCCGAAGGCAGACGCTTAACGACTGCGTGACCCAGGCGCCCCTAAAACACTTTAGAAATAAGGAAAATGATAAAGAAATCTATGTTGAGAACCCATTGAAAAACTACCAGATTAACAAACTTTAAAAAATCAGTCAATACTGTGGGTGTTGTTGGTGTATGAGTGCTGGTTAGGATGTAGAGCCGAGGGACCCCTCAGCCTTCTCTGGTGGGAGTTCAAACTGATGGAAACCTTTGGGAAAATGTTTGGCATTACCTACAAAATATTGAAGGTTTATATTCCCTAGTGCCTAACCGCTCTACCCTTAAATTTAAATCATATAGACACTCTTGTACCTGTGAAGAAGGTATATATGAATATTTGTGACATAATGTTGCTAACAGCATGTGTGCAGGTGTGCTCATACATGCTTCACACACACACAAATGTGCACCAAAAACTGGAAACAACCTAGAAATCCATTAACAGGAGGCAGCAAAAGTAAATGTCATATTTATCCATGAAATTAGGTGAAAATACTATAGCTAAATGCATTTTATGATCAATATCAAAAGCATAATTTTGAGCAAAAATATCATGGAAGAGTATCTAAACTATAAATCATTTTTATAACGTATAATATAAGCTTAAACTAAAATATGTTGTTTACAGTTGTACCACCTCTATTTGTACCACCAAAAAAAGGCAGCGAATCATTACTACAAATGTCAGGCTAACTGCTACCTGAAAGCTGAGCTAATAAAATGTGGGGAGGGCAGGCACATAGGGGATTTCTGAATTACTGCTATTTTATTCCTTAGTCTTGATACATATTTTCATTTAAAATATATATGTATATATATTTAACATACATAACATATACATCTATGTGTAATTCAAAATTAAACATAGGGGCACCTGGGTGGCTCAGTCAGTTGAGCATCCAGCTCTTATTTTGCTCAGGTCCTGATCTCAGGGTGTATGCAAGTTCTCTCTCTCTTCCTCTCTCTCTCTCTCTCTCAAATAGGTAAATAAATACAATCTTTCAAAATTAACCATGTAGTAAAGAAAGTGAGATATCTAGTACATTACAAATTTATTATAGAATAGGACGGAAGAAGATTTGATTGCTTCTCCTCACTGTGGTGTAGCGGTTAACAACAGAATCTGAGAGACTGTTCAAGTTACTACCTTTGTGACTTTCAGCAAGTAATTTAGATTTTCTCTCCTTCAGTGTCTTTATCCCTGAAATAAGGATAGTAATAGTACCCAATTCTTGAGTTTGTTAGGAGGATTACATGAATTTGTATTTGTAAAGCAAATAGAACAATGCCTGACACAGAGCGACAACTATGTGGGAACTTACTATCATTTTTCTGGCAGTTACGTATTAATTTCTTAGAATTTATAGGATAACGAAGATAGAGAAAAACTCAGCAGATATTTTGATTGCTTTTGCATTGAGCTTATAGTCAATTTAGAGAGAATTGGCATTTTTACAATACTGAGTTTTGCAGTTCATGAACATGGTCTATCTGTATTAGATTGCTCATTTTTCTCGGTCATATTTATGAATTCAGTGTCAAGGTTTTGTACATTTTTTCATCAAGTGTATTTATAATTATTTGATAAAGTTATTGCTATTGAGAATATATCTTTTTTTGAAATGCCATTTTAAATGTTCCCGAATATAAATACCGTTTGCTTTTGTACACAGCAAACTTGCTGACCTCATATGCTAATTCTAGTAATTACCTGTAGATTTCTTTTTCTATATTTTTATCCAAAGAAAGGGATCAAAAAAATAAAATGGAGAAGGAGTTATAGTTTTAGAGTATTTTTTGCAGAATAAAGATTTAAAATCAGCACATCCAGCGTAGTTCATAAGTTTGGAGGCTGCTTAACTCTTCCCTAATCTGATAGTACACTACTCCTTATGGTGAGTGGGGTGTGTATGTTTTTTCAAGTCATTATTATCATTTACTCTGAAAATCAGATGTGAGCTTTCTCTACTTCCTAAAAGCATTTATTATAAAATTTGTGTCATGAACCATGGATGCTATTTGAAAGAATGCCATAACATACCTGTTATCTTCTAGTATATGTTAGCTTGGTGACTCTAAAAGTCTTGTTTTATCATCTTTTCTTTAATATCTGTGGTTCATGTGCCACTGCTATTTTATTAAGTGTTCTACTTTCAATTGAAGTCATTTTCCCAATCTAGCAAATTCATATTCCTGTTTTGTTATATATTGCTGATACTGAAGGGCATCCCTATGAGACAAACATTTGCCAAATATTGTAGTCTGTTTTATAAAGAGACTTCTTTTAGGATACGGTGAATTGCTTTCTTCTCATTTTTGGGGGGGAACTGATGAGGGTAGCAGTGCCATATATATTGATTTGTATTTTTTTCTTTTCTTCTGTGGTGGCTTTATATTTGTTTCATTGTAAAAGCCAAAATAATGAGAGTTTAAAAAAAAAATAAGAGTCTGTAACGAATATAGCTATGGCGTGACCCAAGATAATGATTTTGAATATGAAATCTTACATACAGGAGTTGGAAGTCTTATGACATTACTTCATCATTAAAAGGGCACTACAATTTGATGCAGTTTCCTTCTAAGCACTGCTTCTCCATCCTTAACCTTAAATATTGATATTAGAAAGATTAAAAGTAGATAGTGAAATGCTTTCACAAAAAAGCATTAAAAACAATAGTACAACCTAACATATGCCTCATCTCTTCATGAACATCTAACTATTCCTTTAACATAGTCACCTCTATTTATAGTCGGCTTTTTATTGTGCTTAATAGACTTTCTTATTAAGTCCCTTGACTGCTTTAGTCTTCACACTGAATGGAATTCTCCTAAAATTGAGGCCAGGTGATGAATTAGGCCCCTTGGCTCAGATAGTGAACTAGTAGAGTCCGGTTGTCTAAACAGCTATTCCTGTTCAATTGCATCATTGTGTTTCCCTCCAGGGTGATAATTGCTCAGACCACATTGTGGCTCATTTCTTTATAATGCCTATAACAGTGCTTTTTCAAGGGAAGGAATTGCATATTTTAGTGCTGTGATAAAATGCAAGAAGGCGTGCTGCTGTAATGTGGTTGGACCCATCTTGTGTACAGCTATGAACATTTGTATTTATGACAACCATTTCACACTTGTATATTTGGGAAATGGTGAAATGTTTATGTGCTCATATACCAGGATTTGTGAATTTTCCATCTTCTGCTAAGAATAAAGAACACTTGTCTAATTTCAAACATTTATTTGAAGTGTCAACCTGGAGGGGGGAGGAGACAGAGTGGTTGTATACATCCTCATTTGGTAAAGATAACATGCATGTTAATTCATGCTGATATTTTGAACGAGGCACAGCTGCTGAATAACCATGTGATCCCTCTATCTCGCAGAGGATGCCGCATTTTCATGCAGTCATGGAGTAATAGAAAGCTTCCATTTTGTATATTTGTTACAAACAGAAAATAAAAGAAAGGGAGACTCACCTGTGAGAACTAAATGAGAGAAAGCCCATCATAATCTGTGATCAGAATGTTCAGAGTCTTTGTGCTGCTCATCGATCCTCAAACCACATGAAGCTCTGTTTGATCAAACCACAATTGTAACCATCCCCCTCGCCATAGTCGGTTATAGGATGCTTGCATTAAAATATACTCTTTCTTGCCCTCTGGTTTAGAATATCCCCATGGTCTCTGTGCTCTTCCCCTTTATCTACTCAAGTGTCAGATGCTGTGTGGGGCTGGTGTCTTCTGGGCAACATTTCCTTGCTCAGTCTGCTGCTCTTCCAAACCTCTAATAATCATAAAGGAGCAGCATCACCATTTTCAGAAGCGCCTCTCATCAAACAATATATATAGACTAGAAAGTTCATTTTAGATATCTAATTAAATCATGTTTTACGAGGGTAATTACCCCTTGGAGTGTTGACATGCCACTCTGTTCTCAGCGAGTCACTTGGCAAAGAGGAGACTTTCATCCTTGGCCTCTGAGATCATCATTTGGCCAAGATACTTTGAAGGTAGGGGAATGTTACTGCAGCAAAAATCCAAAAGGTCTTCACCCACAGATACAGGTCACAGATTTATCTTAAGAAAACTGCATTGGTTTCTGATGAAGGGTGATTTTTCTCTCCCATATTTCTCTGAAAAATGAGATAGTGCAGAAAGCCCTTACAAGCCTATGAATAATTCATAGCCTTGTTAAAGCATGTGAGGCAGTCTGATCAATCTTAAATGTAACCACCCAGTTTTGCCTTTCCAGAGCCCATAGAAAGGTAACCCAGGAACTAGATGGGGACTGACAATCATTAATACTTTTATGTAACTTCAACACCACTACAAAAAAAAAAAAAAAGAAAAGGAAAAAAAAAATCTAACAGTCCCCTATCACAAACACTTTTCCCCAGTAGCTTAGTATGACTATTAAGAGTATATAGTCTTGGAATTCAGAAAATTTTGGTTTAATCTTTCAACTAATGTTTGATCTTGTGCAATTTACCTAAAATATCTGTTCAACAATATCCTACATCATAGGATTTTTGAGGAGTGAAGTAGAAGTAAGTTATTCCAAATTCTGGAGACAACTTAAACATTAATAAACATTAGCAAAAAGAATTTATGTGTGATGTGTCAAGAGAATAGAATTCATCTTTACATTATGTTTTCCGTAATGTTTTCCCTCCTGGGATAAACACTGTCTCAATTAGCATTCTTGATAAAAAGGTGCATGAGCAACAATACATAGCAACATACAAAAGCAACAAATTCTTTTAGAAGTGAGAGAGAAAATCTTGTGCCTGAGATTGCCAATGCTTTTCTCTTAGGCTATGTCACTGAATGAATTTCTTTTCTACAGGATCAATTTTCACATCCCTAATCAGGTTGGTCATCCAAAAAATCCAGTCCATTGTCAAGATGGATGAAAGCAGATGACCAAAGAATTTTGAGCTAATGTTTTTTATCGCCTCCGTTATGCTGTAGTCAACTAACCAAAGGGTGAAACACTCTCTGCAAATCTCTACCCTCAAGCCTTGGTTGCTCTTGCATGCTCTTTCTGAAAATGCTTCATTGACAGAAACCCCTAACTGATGGAGCCGGGTTCCAGGTCTGTAGTTTAAGATTTGCTTCAGGAAACAAGCTGTCCAAACTTCTTACAGGCTCATTGTATGGGATTCGTCCTGCACATCACCTAGAACTAATTAATTCACCCACTATTTTCAGAACAGCAAATTTTCTCTTGGCGTATGCCATTTTTAATTGGAATCTTCAATATTATAAAATTAGAAATTAAAATTTCTAGATAGTGTAGATTAAAATTCCTTAATTTCCCTGAGCCACTTATGGAAGTCCAATTGAAATACAACATGAAAAAATGTGATTTGCATAAGATCTAAAGGATTCTGCTCTTATTTCCCAAATATTAGCGAAAATAGCTATTTGAAATAGTGTCTGCTTTAAAAACCTAGAAAGTACTTTAAAGCACTTACTGGGTGCCTGCACTTCTATATCTACCTAAGTTATCTCATTTACTCCTCAAACTGTCATATGAAGTAGGTACTATTGTGATACTCGTTTGAAAGTTCAAAAAATGAAGTATAAACCGAGGAATCAAATGGATCAGAATAACACAGTTGCTAAATGGCAAAGGTCGGTTTGAAATTCAGCACCATGTGTACAGAGTCTGATCTTGTACAATTCTGTACATTTGTATCTTTGCATGATTGGTTATTTCATTGTACCCTACTTTAAAGGGAAATGAAGGATCAGAACTTGCATCAAGGAGGGGATCTTCATTCATTCTTTCATTTTTTGGTGCAAGCATTAGATCCCTGTAAAAAACAATCCGATGATTAAAGTCATGATTTTGTTAAAGGGCTTATTTTATTAGCTCCTTGTTTCAGTACTTTCAAGGAACCATGGGAAACAAAATAATAACTTGAAACTGTATATTATCTAATAGTATAAAATTGTCAAGACTTGAAATTGTATGATGCAGAGATTAAAAACATTGGAACCAGACAGACCAGGCACCCCATTTCTCAACTGTAAACTAGGAGATATAATAGTTCCTCCAATATAGAACTGTTTCAAAGGGGAAGTAAAATGTTATACGTGTAGCAGGTATGAATCTCAGCTGGCCAAGGGATACAGTCTTCAGTTTCTTAAAAACAAAACACAAAAACCTGAATTTCTTTTTGAATTTTCATTTTTCTTGACTGATGGAAAATTTAACCATAGACATTTGGGGACTTCTCCCCTTGATTCATTCTCTTTAAGGTAACAGTAAGTTATGCAGTGCCAAGCCATTGTGAGGGCAGTGGAAATCCCTCTAATGATATTTATCATATGATTAGGACAATTGGATAATTTAAATATCTTTAGTCTTCCATAAGTTTTCTGCCAGTCCAGATTAAAACCTACCCACACCTTAGATGGGGTGTTTTCTCTGGATGTCTCTGTCTTCTTACTTTTTGTAATTTCTTAAGCTTATACACAAAAATAAAGTTTTGTGGGTCCCTCCAATGCCAAAAGATTTCCACCTCCTAGCAAAATATAATATAGTTGAGATTAATGATTACTATTCTTTATTGATTCTCATTGGTAATGATTTTGTTGAAGATAGTGAACCAAGTGATTAGTAATGATTACACAGCTAGTTAGAGTTAGAACAGCATCTATAAATCACTATAGGAGCAAGTGCCCTTCCTAATTTTTAATACTTGTTATTTTTTAAAATGTTTTATCATCATCATTGAGATTCATTCAGTCCTTGAGCGTATATATTGGGCACCTGCAATATGTCAAGCACAGTTTCAGACACTGAGTATATGTTAGTAAACCAAAAAGAAAAATCTCAACCCTCATGGAGCTCGCATTCTATTGGGAAAGACCGGAAATAAGATAAAAAGTTAACATACATCATATGTTAAAAAGTGGTATATGCCAAGAAGAAATAATAAAGCAGATGGGAACTTTGGAACATGTGGTGTGGTGAGGTTGTAGATTTAGGCGAAGTGGCTAGAAAGGTTTCAATGAGAAGATAAATTTTGCATAATTAACTGAAGGAAAGAAATAAGGGAGCGAGCCACACAGGTATCTGGGGAAAGAGTTATCTAGGCAGAGAAGACAACATGTAAAACCCGTGAGGTAGGAGAGAATGCCTACCCTATTCAGGAATCAGCAAGGAGCCCAGCCAGGATGCTCTGGTTGAGTGGGTTCAGGGAAAGCTACAGGATATGGAGTCAAAGAGTTCGTGAAAAGCAGGTGGTGAGGCAGAAAGTGGAGGACTCAAGCTATTTAAAAGGCTTAGCTTTTATTCTGAGATGGAAAGTCATTGGAGAATTTTGAGCGGAGGGGTGACATGATCTGAGTATATTTTAAGAGGATCACTCTAGCTTTTGTCTTGAAAATAGACTGCAAGGGAACAAGGGCATGTAGAAGTTCTCTAATTTATGAGTTATTATGGAGAAAATTTTAAGGTAGTAAAGACCCATTGAATTCTAATTCCATAAATTCTCCTTTTATTTTACTGCATCTGAGAATTTTGCAATGAAGTTCTAACTTTTATATTTGTGATTTAATCCAATCAGCCCTCAGTAATTGTGCTGAGGGTAATATGTGTGAGATGTAATTCTTGACACAGAGAGTAATACCTGGATAAGACAGAGGACTGCCCTTGAGAAATTCATGTTTCAGAAGTGATCATAGAACATGTCAATATGTAGTTTTCTAGAACATTGGTAAATGGAAAATATAAAAGATGGTCTACAGTGGTCTGGTTGTCCAGGTTCCTGACAAAAAACTCTCAAGCCAAAAATGTCACATATAAATACTACAGATATGAGAAATAATCAAACAATCTGTAGCCCAATGTGGTCTTTTTTTATTTCTCTTCTTCCCCTTCTCCTCCTCCTCCTCTTCCTCTTCTTCCTCTCTCTCCCTCTCTCTTTATCTCTCTTTCTCTTTTATAGTGAGGGAAAACTGTGCATGTTGACATCTATTGTTGAGAGCATTAATTGATGAGTTTGCTAAATCACTGTTTGCAAAATACTAGCCATTTTCTATTTTGTATTATCAGGCAGTGAGAACTTCAACAGGCCTGGTTATGACTGCTTTACATCTTTGGATGTCTCAAGACCATGATGGAACTACCTTAGTAACAAGCTAGCTAACTCCTAATTATCAAGATGTGGGTGGACTGCAACTGTTAAATAGAAAGCATTCCACTTCATCAGAAATTGAAGTTTCAATGGCAGTTTGCGGAGAGACAGTCTTAATATCCATGCTCTCTTCTTCCCCCCTCAGGCTGGGTTAAGTGCCCCTCTTCTGTGCCCACCTAACACTTCATGCATCACTGTGTTCCTGGAATGTATCAAAATTAACTGGGAATGTGCCTGTGCCACTCTGCCATTCTTTTTGGGTCACGGCCGTGTGTAGTTCACACCTGTCCCTACCCATCACAGTATCTGACAGACGTTAGTGTTCCGTAAATGTTTATTGAATTGAACTGTTGAAATGGCTGCTGATGTGGTATTTAAATGATTTCTGTATGGAGAACAAATAGACATTGAATAAATGCTTTCAGGGGCTAAGTATTTGCCAGATATCAGGCACTTATGACCCAAGGCTACATCAAACTCCATCTCATCCTGTAGGAGTTCACAGTTCAGTGAGGCAGAGACCTGGAAACTCCTAATTGCAACGCAGTGGGATGTGACTCTAAGAGAACAGGCAGCCCAGAGGAGAGCTGCTCAGATCTCTCGAAATAGCAACAGGATTCATTGGGAAAGTTTGATTAAGATCTTGAAGAGTGGATGCTGTTTTCTGGTAAAGAGTAGGAAGTTTGTTTCAGGAAATGTGTACCAGATACAGAAAGTTGTAAAGGTATGAGAGAAAATATATTGTCAGTTCTTAAGATAAATTTGGGCTGTGTTTGCAAGCTTAGTGAGTGAGTGGAATGAGCACTGCAGCCAGAAGCTAAAGGGTTTTATGAGATGTGAGAATGAATTTGAATGCATTGATTTAGTGAAATTGTTTGAGAGTTACAAAGAAATAATGTGTTAAGATTGTATTTTAGAAAGGTCATTTTTGTGGCATATGGAGGATGGATTAGAAAAGGGAAAGATCAAAGACTGGGAAACCAGTTAATGGCAAAATATCATGAGATTTCAGTGTAGTGTTGTGGCTGGAAAAGGGGACTCTGGATCCAGATTGTCTGGATTTGACTTCTGGTCTCCATGACCTTGTGCAAGTTACTTAACTCCTCAGTGATTTGGTTTCTTCCTCTGGAGAATGGGCATATAATGAAACCTACATCTAGGGGTGTTATAAGTATTACATTGACGCATATAAACTACATGGCACATAATAACCACTTAATAAGTGGTGTTTATTGTCATTAATATTCCATTCAAACATCATAAAAACGCCAGAGGGAGATGCAGTGTTGATACTCATTTAATAAATATAAACCCTAAGGCTTCTGGGATTTAACTATGATGGCTAATCATAGCATTTCATATATTTGCATATTAAATACGCATACAGCAGGTCATAGACAATGAGACAAAAAAGGATTTGCAATTAATATCTACTAATGAAGTTTGAATTTGTTAGACTTATTAAAAGCATGAATCGTGATGCTCCCATTCTCTTTTGTTTTGCTATGAGTTCAGAAGATTTGGAAGGAATAGTAACAACCAATGGGATATATAGGAACTAACATTTTGTACTCCAGAGCTGGAAAGTATCGACTATAAGGGACAGCATTTGTTCATTGGCCTTACTCTGCAGAGACAATTCTCCTCTGCCTATATTTCACTCTGTAGACTCTTAGTTTCACAATATGGTCGTGTTCGTACATTTTGCAAAGTTGCATTTCTTGTCAAGAAGAAAACAAAATGCATCATGTAGTTAATTCCTAGCCTTCTATCAAACTAACAGCCCAGATAAGGTCAACATTACAATTGGTTTATAAATCATGTCATCTTCCCTGCAATGTCTGTTTGTTTTTTCATTTGTTTATAATAACAGGTGACACCACCATCTGCCAGCTTAACAAATGTTGTATGTTCCCGATGGTTCTTTAAGACATGTCACTCTTCATCATACCCCTCCTCAGATGTGCACAGTATCCCTTGGTCAGTAACAAAATTCAAGTTTGATAAGCATCTATGCTTTATCAAGTGGTTCATTGTGGGTGAGGTTTGTCACCTTTGATGTGCATGCAATGGAAAATGGCAATTTGCTGCAGCTATCAGAAGCATTTTCTGAAATGTTAGGAAGAAGCTGAAAAAAATCTGTCTTCTTTGTATAGGGTGAAGGAAAGAGATCACCCTGTGGATAGGACCCAACTACCTCTGAATATTTCCCCAAGCCTTTGAAGTTATAAGTTCAGTGTATTGCATTTCCCCAACTCCTATCCATTCGGGGCATATCAGCTTCAAGGAGTAGAAGTTTCTTCTAATTTTCGGAATATGAACTCATGTGTATAGCAGGGGGAAGTGGAATGAGAAGCTGCTCAAAATTGGAGCTGTATGTTAAAATTACAATTCAACTTTTATTTAATATCAACTTGCCTGAACCCTCCTTTCAGACCATAAATTCCGTAGCTTCTAGTTTGCAAATACCTCACCTCAGCAGCTACTTCTGTATTCACTCTCACCTTCACTTCTGTCAGGGCCCCGGCTGAGAGAGCTCTTATTTGAGTGAACTCTAAAACATTATCTGGACAGTGTGTCCAACGATAAACCAAAGTTGGAAAATGTACATGAAACATTTAATATTGATTAAAGATTATTAACTTTAGTCCTTATACATTTCCAAATCCTAGTTTGATTTGTGAAGACAATCATTAGTTACTTCTCTAATTAAAACAAAGTCTAATATGGAAAAAAAATCTATAGTTAGTTATTCCAGCCGGCCATTTACTTCTGATGAAATTGCTCTATAAAATAGATATAAAACCCCCAATATCACTAAATCTCAATTATAGTGTGGAATGTGAAGACTGACATTTCTCAGGAAACTTACAATGAGATGAGCCCCAGTGAGAATGGGTGCTGAAACAGCAGGTTGGAATGCCTTACCATTTTTGTCCTTTTTTAAATTCTTCTTATTTTTTTAAATTTTTTCCAGCTTCATTGAGGTATGATTGACAAATAAGAAATTGTATGTATTTGAGATGAACAACATGGTATTTTGATATAAGTATTCCTCATGTAATGATTATTACAGTCAAGCCGATTAACACATCCATTGCCTTACAGAGTTATCATTTGGTAAACTCTTGAATAGGTCCAGCTTAAAGTATAGTTTTCAATTTTCAGTTGCTATCTTAAAAATGTATATCGTCTATAGTGTTGGTTAATATGCAACATCAATAGTGTTAATTTTTATCTCATTTATTTATTTTTTTTAGAGAAAGAGTGTGAGGATGGGGGAGGGGTAGAAGGGGAGGGAGAGAGAGAGAATCTCAAGCAGACTTCATGCTCAGTGTGGAGCCTGATGTGGGGCTCGATCTCTTAACTCTGAGATGATGACCTGAGCCAAAATCAAGAGTCAGATGCTTAACCGACGGAGCCACCCAGGTGCCCTGATTAGTGTTTAGAGTTTTGTGTGCCAGCCAGTGTTCAGTTCTTCTTTTTTGGAAGAGTGTACCTCCCACTCCTCTTCAGCCATTTTGTCCAGCCCCCTATGCACCACCCCTTTGGCAACCCTCAGTTTGTTCTCTATATTTATTTGTCTGTTTCTGCTTTTTGTTCATTTGTTTGTTTTGTTTTTTAAATTCTCCTATAAAAGTGAAATCATATGGTTTTTGGTTATTTTTAAATAACTTCACTCAAATGTGCTAAAAATAATACAAATATATCTTACATAATTTTCATTATGTTAGTTAAACTTTAAATCATGTTGTGTTTTAGGTTCATGTTTGTGAATTATCAAGAAAAAATCTTGATCTATGATTATTGACAGAATTACAGACAAACTTTGGAATGTTTTACAGTATTAAAATTATAGGTATATTAGAACATAAATATACTATTTTTTAATAGTTTATGTCTAATACTAGTGTATGCCAAATTTGTTAAAATGAGTTTAATGCGGGACTTCTACTACCTGTCATTATTATAAAATAGACCCAATTTTAAAGTACAATTCAGACTTAGAACTTTCAGAATGGATACATTGAACCAGTCTAAAATTGTCAACTTATTTTGAAATGAGATAACAGAGGGGAGTTCAGGCAATTTTATTTCCCTTTTATCAAAAGACCCATGATTATTTTCTTCCAGAAAAACCATCAGTGCAAGTAATTAGTAGATTGTGCTTACTGACTAGGCTGATTTCTAATTCCCACCATGATGTGGCTTGATTCTCTATGCATTTACAGGACTATAATTACATATAAGAATTTAGACTTTGCCAGTCCAGCAAGGTGATCAACCCCCTTAGAACAACAGGGAATAGGAAAGCGGCAAGAAAGTGCAACACCATGGTGATGTCATGCCAGGAAAAGCTGCATGACCAATGGTGAACTTGGCAGAGCTCAGCTGGAGCCCAGGCACTGGGGTCTGAGAATGACACTGTTTCCTTACAGTGAAATGTGATACGTGATTGTCAGTGAAACAAACGAAGCCAGTCAGAGAGAATTAAAGAAAACAAACAAAATAAACAACAGCAATAACAAACACTGAGATTAAAAAGGCAAAGCAGGAAAAACCATTATTTTGAGACTTGGTTATAATTTTTATTTTGTGGATTTGATTGTTGACATATGAAGAAAATATATTCTGCATAATTTAATATCTTTTTGAATCAAAGTCATAACCTGTGGCCTATAGTGCTTATAATGGTACCTTATATAAAGAAAAAGTTTGAAGATTTTTATTAACAAATAATCCTTATAAATATTCTGTAACAATTTTGAGTATGATCTCTCTGTTAGGTATAACTCTGTGTATATGGGTGAGATGTCTCTGGCTTCTCACTCTATTTATATAAGGGATCCTGTATATATCCATGTCACTGTATACACAAACACATGCACACAATTCCTGGCTTTAATTACGTTGTCTTTAAAATACAAGAGAAAGGGCAACTCAGTCATCATCTTCAAGCCTTTCTTTCTCTTCTCTGATTAACATTCTTGAAGAATTAAGAAATTTCAACCTAATTATAAGGGAATTACGTAGATAGCATGGACATTTTAGCATTCTTTGAAACTTCCAACTCTAGAAAAAGCAAATGTTAAATCTCAGGAAGCCTTGCCAATAAACTAGTTCTTATGATATATTTGGAAAAGGTCAGAATTACTGTCAGAACTTTGAAAAATAATATAGCTCTAGAACTGATAGTTACTCTTGCTGTGATTCTCAAACACAGAGCAAATGAATGGAGAGTCCTGGTTAATTATTTATGGAACCATGAAAAAAAATATAACATAAGAAAAAAATTCAAACAGTTTTCATAAAGGAAGTAAACGTGGTGACTCTTGGCACTCTTCTGGCTTCTATTTGCTCCAAGGTGTGAGATAATTGTCAGCATTTATCTTTCCTAAACAATATCGTGAATTAAGATCTATGGAATAATTTCAGTCCTCTAGATTATGGTGTAGTGCAGTGGCTATGTTACTTGGTTTATACACAAAATTACAAGAAATGAGTTGGCTATCGAAATGATGACACAGTGCAACTCTCTGTAGACACTGAGTCAGTTAATCCAAAACCTTTTAAAGGGGTGAATTATAAAAAGGTGATACAAGCATACTTGACACATTTTATTTTAACTCAACCTACAAAAGACTTTTCTGTTGATGTAGGACTGAGGTCTCTTCATTGCATGTGGAATCACTGGCTAGAGTTTGACACGATTTTTTTGCATAAGAAATCCATAATTTATTGATTATGGATTTTTATGTTTTGGTTTCTTTACAGTGGAATAAGAACTTAAAGACTTGTAAAATAATTTGGGCAAAGAGTTCTTTTATATTTTTATCATTGTTTTCCCAACTATCCTTTAGAAGCTCACTTTTATTACTTTATGTAGTCTTTCTAATATGTTAAACTTAGTTTTTTTAAAGCTATATTTTTGCACTTATAGGGTAATTGTATATGTAATAACTAAATTGTGTAGTGATACATGTTATGAGTACGACTGATGTAACCAGGTTCAAGTTTGTGTTTATAGCCAGTTCTGTATAAACGTCTATCTTGAGTAATGGGACATAGTGGTTCAGTGCTTTGGACAGCTCATAAGTAAATTTGACCTCCTTGAAAATATTTAGCATTTTTAAATTTCTCTCCAGATAGTAGCATCACTTCAGAGGTATTGTCCGATTTATTCCCCATGCCGATGGAATGAAAATGCATATCATTAGGAGATACAAGACTGAAAGCAATTGCAGCAATGTGGTACCATGCTGAGGGCTACATAAAATGGAAAAAACTCTATTACTTAAAAAACATTTTAGGCAATGTTTTGTGTGGTTTCATCAACTTATTAATGAATCCACTGAAAAGAAATGGTATGATGAGTTCATGAAACTAGAAAGAAAATATTCTTGAAACAAAGTATAATGAAGTATGTATACATATATGTACATGTATTTGTACCTATAACAACTTACATATATACATGTATTCTATACATGCATGCATTATATATGCATGTTATTTATAATATGACTTGGGAGATAACATGATTGTAGTTCAAAATTTGGATTCTAGACAAGTCATCTGCACCAATTGACTGCTATATGAGCTTGGGCATTTAATCGCTCTGCCTCAGTTTTCCATCTTTAAAATGGAAATAATAATATTGCCTACCTCATTAAAGAAGCTCATATCTGTAAAGTACTTGGAATAGTGCTATGAACAGTAATAGTACTATATAAGCCTTGTGCACATGCAGATGGAGAAACCATACGTATGATCCAGGAGTGCCTGTAATGCTTTGAATTTTTTAGTTTAAGGCATGAACTACATTTCATAGCTTGACAGAATTTATCATTTTGAGCCTGGACCAGTTATCTATGCTACATTAATGGAGTCTATGGCAGAACTCCTAGAGCTGATAGAGAATATCATCTCTTATTACATTCACCCATGGACAGCCTCAGACATTCTGTCAACAGAAAAACAAACATTATGACTGCCTCTTTTCAGAACAGCATCTCCATATCTGTGTTGAATTCAATAATATGGTTACTTTAAAGGGCACAAAAGACATGGTATTTACCATGCCAAAAATAGCATACCTCATGACAAATTCTAAAATGTTCCTGTAGCCAACTGAAATGGTATTCTCTTGTATTCCTAGTGGCAATTTCTGATATAACCCACTGCTACGTTGACTGCCCGTACATGGTAGTGATCTTGATAACATTTCTGCTTTCATTTCAACTCTTGATTGGCCTTTAGCAGTCAGAGTAAGTGAGGCTGTCATTCCATCTCCCATCCTTATGAAATTGAATTTTATGAAAGAGACGTAACCTAGAGTTTGAGAGGTTTGATTGACATCTTCCATATGGCTGCCTTGCCGTAGTCAAAGAAATAGTTCCCTGAAACCTCTGCGGGTGCCTTCATTTGAAGAGAACAGGTGGGAGGAGAAGGAGGCAGGGAAGACACCAGAGTGCAGGACATTATGACATTCACCTCTGTCCCCTGAGATGGTATGCGCACATCCATCTCCAGTCCTGTTAAATACCCAGCATCTGCTTAACAAAGGGCACTAAGGATAGTAACAGTAAGGGCATTATTAGTTCACTGCCTCAAACTGGGGGGGGGGGGGGGGGGGGGGGGG